>NW_025534585.1:0-179338 GCF_020615455.1 Coregonus clupeaformis | reverse complement strand
TTTCTGTTCCTGTTGTAATGCCAAATCTACAAGAGACAGATCAAACACCTCCAGTTCTCTCTCCTGCTTCTCCTGATTTCTCTCTTCCTCCCACTCTAGTCATGCCTCCTCTTCTTCCTCTGATTCTGTCTTTCTCCCCCTGTCTCTTCCTCCTCTGCCTGGATTATACTTTCCTCCTTTTCCTCTCTTCCCCTTCTTCCTACAGTCTCTTGACTGGTGCCCTTTCCTTCCACAGTGACAACACGGTTCCTCACATTCTCTAGCAAAATGTCCCATTTTATCACAATTGAAACACTTCCATTCACTCCTGTCTCCACTATTACCGTTGCCTCTCTTCTCTCCTAGGTCCTTCCAGTCTCTCCTACCTCCCATCTCCCCTAGGGCTGCCACTAGGTACTCAGCTCCCTTCGCTTCCTTTCTCTTGTTTCGTTCCTTTACATTCTGTTCATGATGGATTGCATAACGTTTAACCTCGGCTAAGGTTGCCGTGCCCCAGCCAATTAGTTTTTTTTTTAATTGTTCGAGAGATTTCTGACCTCATTCCACATAGGAAGGCAATCTTTAACTGTTGGTGATACGGACCCTCTGGTGCCCCTGGTCCTGGATCTATTAGCCCACTGTTGAACACATCTCTCAGTCTCTCTAGGTATTGACTAATAGTCTCACTGTCTCCCTGCTTACACTCGTGGACCTTGGAGAAGTCGGCATGTCTGTGATAATATTCTCTCAGATTATCACAGAGTTGTGCCAATTTATCCCCATAAGCCCCTCCTTCTGCCCACTCTAGGACTGGCACATTCCCATTCCCGGGAACCCAGTTTCCCCTCACTGCCGCCCAGTCCTTTAACACTATCTGTCTGACTGCCCTCTCTAGTTCCCCTGTATTCAGCTTAAAGCTGGCGGTCAGCCCTTCCATATCTCTTCTGAACTGGTGTACCCCGTCTTGGGGTGGGGTATCCCTTCCACTGCTCTCACTACATCTCTCTGAGACAATGCTCTGTATACTTGTAAGGTATCAGGCTGGTTGTCTTCTCCTGCTCTGGGGTTTGGCAGGGCTATTAAGGGATAGGATTGCTCCATCTTATCCTTACCACTGCCAGCCCCATCTGACTCTTCTCCTTCTGACTCATCATTTCCCTTTCTCTTGGCCTCAACTCTATACTACTGTGCCTTTCTCCTTTTCTCTGCTTTCAACTCCTGTCTGACTTTCTCTGCCCTCGCCCTGTACTCCTCTACCTCTGGCTCTTCCTCACCTTCGTCTTCCCATCCTCCTCCAGCCCCTCCTTCCTCATAGGGAGGTGGGGCCGGTGGGGGGGCGACGTTATTCCCCTGCACTCTCCTTCTCCTCACTACGTACTCATCATCTGGATTTTCTCTCCATGCCTGGTCTGCCAAGTTTGGATATAACCTTTCTGCCCTCTGCTCTGGGGGAGGCACTGAGACCTCAACCTTCACTTCTCTTTCACTCTCACTCACTTCTCTTTTCTTGCTCCCTTCTTCCCGCTTTCTAGCTTCTGCTAGCCATATCCTGGCTGTTTCTAAGCCCTCTCTTTTCTGTTTCTTTAGATCAGTACTACAATTTACATGCATTTGTTTAATCATGGATTCCCGTTTAATTACATCAAGTCGCCCAGTAAAGCCATATTTCTTTCTCCAATTAGGTCCATAATACACATTTCGTTTGTCTCGCATTTCCATGTATTTCTCGTCCCCAGTAAATTCTTGGACCTCTTGTGAGGATTTGCCCCCCATGGTTGGTACTGTTAAAAATCCCTTAGCCACCTCTTCTACAGTGAGGGAAAAAAGTATTTGATCCCCTGCTGATTTTGTACGTTTGCCCACTGACAAAGAAATGATCAGTCTATAATTTTAATGGTAGGTTTATTTGAACAGTGAGAGACAGAATAACAACAAAAAAATCCAGAGAAACGCACGTCATTAAATGTTATAAATTAATTTGCATTTTAGTGAGGGAAATAAGTATTTGACCCCCTCTCAATCAGAAAGATTTCTGGCTCCCATGTGTCTTTTATATAGGTAACGAGCTGAGATTAGGAGCACACTCTTAAAGGGATTGCTCCTAATCTCAGTTTGTTACCTGTATAAAAAACACCTGTTCACAGAAAAAATTAATAAATCAGATTCCAAACTCACCACCATGGCCAAGACCAAAGAGCTCTCCAAGGATGTCAGGGACAAGATTGTAGACCTACACAAGGCTTGAATGGGCTAAAAGAACATCGCCAAGTAGCTTGGTGAGAATGTGACAACAGTTGGTGCGGTTATTCGCAAATGGAAGAAACACAAAAGACCTGTCAATCTCCCTCGGCCTGGGGCTCCATGCAAGATGTCACCTTGTGGAGTTGCAATGATCATGAGAACGGTGAGGAATCAGCCCAGAACTACACGGGAGGATCTTGTCAATGATCTCAAGGCAGCTGGGACCATAGTCACCAAGAAAACAATTGGTAACACACTACGCCGTGAAGGACTGAAATCCTGCAGCGCCCGCAAGGTCCCCCTTCTCAAGAAAGCACACATACAGGCCCGTCTGAAGTTTGCCAATGAACATCTGAGTGATTCAGAGGAGAACTGGGTGAAAGTGTTGTGGTCAGATGAGACCAAAATGGAGCTCTTTGGCATCAACTCAACTCGCAGTGTTTGGAGGAGGAGGAATGCTGCCTATGACCCCAAGAGCACCATCCCCACCGTCAAACATGGAGGTGGAAACATTATGCTTTGGGGGTGTTTTTCTGTTAAGGGGACAGGACAACTTCACTGCATCAAAGGGACGATGGACGAGCCATGTACCGTCAAATCTTGGGTGAGAACCTCCTTCCCTCAGCCAGGGCATTGAAAATGGGTCGTGGATGGGTATTCCAGCATGACAATGACCCAAAACACACAGCCAAGGCAACAAAGGAGTGGCTCAAGAATAAGCACATTAAGGTCCTGGAGTGGCCTAGCCAGTCTCCAGACCTTAATCCCATAGAAAATCTGTGGAGGGAGCTGAAGGTTCGAGTTGCAAAACGTCAGGCTCGAAACCTTAATGACTTGGAGAAGATCTGCAAAGAAGAGTGGGACAAAATCCCTCCTGAGTTGTGTGCAAACCTGGTGGCCAACTACAAGAAACGTCTGACCTCTGTGATTGCCAAAAAGGGTTTTGCCACCAAGTACTAAGTCATGTTTTGCAGAGGGGTCAAATACTTATTTCCCTCATTAAAATGCAAATCAATTTAAAACATTTTTGACATGCGTTTTTCTGGGTTTTGTTGTTTTTATTCTGTCTCTCACTGTTCAAATAAACCTACCATTAAAATTATAGACTGATCATGTCTGTGTCAGTGGGCAAATGTACAAAATCAGCAGGGGATCAAATACTTTTTTCCCTCACTGTATATACAGTGGGGAAAAAAGTATTTAGTCAGCCACCAATTGTGCAAGTTCTCCCACTTAAAAAGATGAGAGAGGCCTGTAAATTTCATCATAGGTACACGTCAACTATGACAGACAAATTGAGAAAAGAAAATCCAGAAAATCACATTGTAGGATTTTTAATGAATTTATTTGCAAATTATGGTGGAAAATAAGTATTTGGTCACCTACAAACAAGCAAGATTTCTGGCTCTCACATACCTGTAACTTCTTCTTTAAGAGGCTTCTCTGTCCTCCACTCATTACCTGTATTAATGGCACCTGTTTGAACTTGTTATCAGTATAAAAGACACCTGTCCACAACCTCAAACAGTCACACTCCAAACTCCACTATGGCCAAGACCAAAGAGCTGTCAAAAGACACCATAAACTAAATTGTAGACCTGCACCAGGCTGGGAAGACTGAATCTGCAATAGGTAAGCAGCTTGGTTTGAAGAAATCAACTGTGGGAGCAATTATTAGGAAATGGAAGACATATAAGACCACTGATAATCTCCCTCGATCTGGGGCTCCACGCAAGATCTCACCCCGTGGGGTCAAAATGATCACAAGAACGGTGAGCAAAAATCCCAGAACCACACGGGGGGACCTAGTGAATGACCTGCAGAGAGCTGGGACCAAAGTAACAAAGCCTACCATCAGTAACACACTACGCCGCCAGGGACTCAAATCCTGCAGTGCCAGACGTGTCTCCCTGCTTAAGCCAGTACATGTCCAGGTCCGTCTGAAGTTTGCTAGAGTGCATTTGGATGATCCAGAAGAGGATTGGGAGAATGTCATATGGTCAGATGAAACCAAAATAGAACTTTTTGGTAAAAACTCAACTTGTCGTGTTTGGAGGACAAAGAATGCTGAGTTGCATCCAAAGAACACCATACCTACTGTGAAGCATGGGGGTGGAAACATCATGCTTTGGGGCTGTTTTTTCTGCAAAGGGACCAGGACGACTGATCCGTGTAAAGGAAAGAATGAATGGGGCCATGTATCGTGAGATTTTGAGTGAAAACCTCCTTCCATCAGCAAGGGCATTGAAGATTAAATGTGGCTGGGTCTTTCAGCATGACAATGATCCCAAACACACCGCCCGGGCAACGAAGGAGTGGCTTCGTAAGAAGCATTTCAAGGTCCTGGAATGGCCTAGCCAGTCTCCAGATCTCAACCCCATAGAAAATCTTTGGAGGGGAGTTGAAAGTCCGTGTTGCCCAGCGACAGCCCCAAAACATCACTGCTCTAGAGGAGATCTGCATGGAGGAATGGGCCAAAATACCAGCAACAGTGTGTGAAAACCTTGTGAAGACTTACAGAAAACGTTTGACCTGTGTCATTGCCAACAAAGGGTATATAACAAAGTATTGAGAAACTTTTGTTATTGACCAAATACTTATTTTCCACCATAATTTGCAAATAAATTCATTAAAAATCCTAAAATGTGATTTTCTGGATTTTATTTTCTCATTTTGTCTGTCATAGTTGTACCTATGATGAAAATTACAGGCCTCTCTCATCTTTTTAAGTGGGAGAACTTGCACAATTGGTGGCTGACTAAATACTATTTTCCCCCACTGTAACAAGTTATTCAAAACAGTTTCACACAACAATTGGAATCACCCCTTCCTGTATAGGTACTAGTCCCCCAGAATTATCTCCTACTCTACGGAGGAATTCATCCCCACAATGTAATCTTGATCATTCCTGACAGTCTCATACAACAGGAATGGGTTCTCCCTCATCTAGCCACCTCTTCTATATAACAAGTTAGTTAAAACAGTTTCACACCACACCTGGAATCACCCCTTCCTGTATAGGTACTAGTCCCCCAGAATTATCTCCTACTCTACGGAGGAATTTATCCCCACAATGTAATCTTGATAATTCCTCACAGCCCCATACAACAGGAATGGGTTCTCCCTCTCCTGGTGATCTTAACCGTCAAAATTTACTCAATTATATCCTCTCTTTCCTTTTTGTATTTGTTTAACCCTGATTATTTGTTGACTGTTCTATAATCCCTTACAGGTTACATCCCTTAGGTGTACTTTTAATCGTTCCTTCTATTTCAACACCGGGTAGTTTCTTTTGGTAATGGCCTATTACCGTGAAACGTTACGGATCCACCAACATTTCACTTTAAATTGGTTACGCATTGATCAATTTGCTACTTTAAATTATGACGTTTAACCTTCAGTCAATATTTTAGCAAGTTCTCAAATCAATTTCACCAATTAATGAATAAAGACTACTGACCTTATTCTTGCAGCCGAGTTCAATGTAGGTTTGGATTCCGTCACCGTCTCTGTCATTAATCAGGTGTCCACTGGCCTGTCTTAACCCTTAATGTCAAAGGGCAGGACTTTCTATTTACGAATGTATCATTCGCCCGTCGACGGTTTTCAGAGTTACCTGGAATGACAGAGGCAGGTATTGGAATCCGTCTCGAAGGACCAAGCTGTTAAGTGAATTATTTAATCTCAGTGGTTGAACTCAACTATTTCAGTGTCTCTGTGCGTCTCCCAAAAGGATCAAGAAATGGACAGAGTCCCGGTCTGCATAGTCAGAGATCTTTATTCATTGAGAATTCTGCCATCACAATTTCATACTCCTTAAAAAGCCTAACAGTTTCTTTCCTCCCTAAATTGGGAGGCCTCTTTATCTTGGTTTCTCAGTTGTCTGTAGACAGCTCTCCTTCTCATTTGTTGTCTGGTCTAACTCTTACTCACATTGCTAAATAGTAGCTCAATGTCATAATCTTTACTGGTCCTACACTCGCACATTCTAACACATTTCACACAGTTTCAGGGTGTAATAATTAGTCATTAATAATTATTCTATCAAACAGTCATGCTAATCACATTAGCGCACGTTAGCTCAACCGTCCCGTATATGGGACACCGATCCCTTAGAGGTTAACTTCTGCAGTTGCATTTGTTAGGAATGGTTTCGCTCTATGAGGAAAAGCAAGGAAACACCACACGTTTGCACATTACTACACTTCACTTGTTTCAGGAGGTATCCATTGAAATCCTCAAACATAAAGGCTGAGTGGGCCCACAAAGGACTCCAGTGTACTACGCTTTGGCTTTGGCAAAGGACCAATAAAAATAAGGATAAAAAACATAGGTGCTGGGTTTTTAGTCCGGGAGCAACCACCACAGGGTTTCCTTCCAGAACACGAGGAAGTATTTCCAGTTCAAGGGTTTTAATGAAGATACACACACACACACACACACACACACAACACCACTCCTGTAGCTCTCACTACATGTGTTCCTCGATCGGACAAGATCTTAAAGTGCTTTCCTCTGCGAGCGATGATTTGTCTCAATGCCATCAGGAACTAATCGGTATCCATGTTCATCAGTACATCCACGTGTACAGCCTAGGTGGTCATGCACTTAAAGATGATGCCCCATCTCTTTTAATTTCTTTGGCCAATCTTGATAACATACGGTCCAAAGCAGTCCACACCTGTAGAAAATAAGCGGCCTCGCGACATCCTGCATTTGGCGCAACCAAGCTGGAAGCGATGGATAGCTGCCCTCCCCCTCAGAATCTGGAACCCTTTACATAACACAGCAAACACCCTCACTTGGCCCGGATGCCATAGCTGCTCGTCATATTTCTTGATCAGTAGCCTTGTGACTGGATAAGCTGGGTCCAGGACCACTGGATGAAGGATGACAGGGCCCAGCTGATCACATCTCCGAAGGCAACCTTTAACACGAATCAGTCCGGTGTTGTTGTCATACTCGGAGCCACAGTCACCAGACGGCTGCTCGGAGGGACTGGCTGAGACAGTGTCTTTTTCTTTTTCTTTTCTTTCTTTCTTTCTTTTCTTTCTTTTTTTTTTTTTTAGGGGGTAGATCAGCTTTAATATTCCAGATAGATTGTAACTTCCATCAATGTAATTGTCTGCATCACTTCCAATCCCCCATATATATTTTTTCTCTCTCGCATATACAGTGGGGAAAAAAAGTATTTAGTCAGCCACCAATTGTGCAAGTTCTCCCACTTAAAAAGATGAGAGAGGCCTGTAATTTTCATCATAGGTACACGTCAACAATGACAGACAAAATGAGAAAAATATCCAGAAAATCACATTGTAGGATTTTTAATGAATTTATTTGCAAATGATGGTGGAAAATAAGTATTTGGTCAATAAAAAAAGTTTCTCAATACTTTTGTTATATACCCTTTGTTGGCAATGACACAGGTCAAACGTTTTCTGTAAGTCTTCACAAGGTTTTCACACACTGTTGCTGGTATTTTGGCCCATTCCTCCATGCAGATCTCCTCTAGAGCAGTGATGTTTTGGGGCTGTCGCTGGGCAACACGGACTTTCAACTCCCTCCAAAGATTTTCTATGGGGTTGAGATCTGGAGACTGGCTAGGCCACTCCAGGACCTTGAAATGCTTCTTACGAAGCCACTCCTTCGTTGCCCGGGCGGTGTGTTTGGGATCATTGTCATGCTGAAAGACCCAGCCACGTTTCATCTTCAATACCCTTGCTGATGGAAGGAGGTTTTCACTCAAAATCTCACGATACATGGCCCCCTTCATTCTTTCCTTTACACGGATCAGTCGTCCTGGTCCCTTTGCAGAAAAACAGCCCCAAAGCATGATGTTTCCACCCCCATGCTTCACAGTAGGTATGGTGTTCTTTGGATGCAACTCAGCATTCTTTGTCCTCCAAACACGACGAGTTGAGTTTTTACCAAAAAGTTATATTTTGGTTTCATCTGACCATATGACATTCTCCCAATCCTCTTCTGGATCATCCGAATGCACTCTAGCAAACTTCAGATGGGCCTGGACATGTACTGGCTTAAGCAGGGGGACACGTCTGGCACTGCAGGATTTGAGTCCCTGGCGGCGTAGTGTGTTACTGATGGTAGGCTTTGTTGCTTTGGTCCCAGCTCTCTGCAGGTCATTCACTAGGTCCCCCGTGTGGTTCTGGGATTTTTGCTCATCGTTCTTGTGATCATTTTGACCCCACGGGGTGAGATCTTGCGTGGAGCCCCAGATCGAGGGAGATTATCAGTGGTCTTGTATGTCTTCCATTTCCTAATAATTGCTCCCACAGTTGATTTCTTCAAACCAAGCTGCTTACTTATTGCAGATTCAGTCTTCCCAGCCTGGTGCAGGTCTACAATTTTGTTTCTGGTGTCCTTTGACAGCTCTTTGGTCTTGGCCATAGTGGAGTTTGGAGTGTGACTGTTTGAGGTTGTGGACAGGTGTCTTTTATACTGATAACAAGTTCAAACAGGTGCCATTAATACAGGTAACGAGTGGAGGACAGAGGGAGCCTCTTAAAGAAGAAGTTACAGGTCTGTGAGAGCCAGAAATCTTGCTTGTTTGTAGGTGACCAAATACTTATTTTCCACCATAATTTGCAAATAAATTCATTAAAAATCCTACAATGTGATTTTCTGGAAAAAAATTTCTCAATTTGTCTGTCATAGTTGACGTGTACCTATGATGAAAATTACAGGCCTCTCTCATCTTTTTAAGTGGGAGAACTTGCACAATTGGTGGCTGACTAAATAAAAATTTTCCCCACTGTATATACTGTATATATATATATATATTGTGATGTCACGAGAGGCTACACAGCTTTCAGCGGGATTGCTCAAGTAGTGCAAGGAGACCAGGTTCAACCAAAACAAGGATTTTATTAAAGGTCTTGGGAAACTAACGAAAGTATAACACAATTCTGTTCTCTGGTGGCTCTTTAAGGTTTAACAGTTCAGGGATGTCTCTTCCACATCCAAAATCATAACTCTCCCTCGCTCAAATAACTTTTCCCCAGTCTTACTGTATTCCACGTTGCAGCTAGTGGCCAACCCAGCAAAACGTCCTTCCAAATGTCCCACACGTATTTCCACAGGTGCAGATATCCAAAGGTGAGTATTTCCCAAAGGTAAGTATCTCCAAATCCTTATATTCCTCATGGAAGTGGACGTGCAGCACTCTTGTCCTCCCCAGAGCCCAGGTTGGAGACTGTCTCTCTTCCCTTCCCAAACCTTCAGCTCATCAGCTCCTGATTTGTTTCAGCTGCGTGGGAAGATTGGCCATAGAGGGGTGGAGTTCCCGACCATACCAGCAGATGGAGCCATAGCTGTCTGGGTTTGCAGCCACCTCAGGGGGATGTAACGTCCCTCCAGGACACAGCCTCTCGTGACATCACACATCCCCCTCCTCGGGACCGACGTCCTCGTCGGGTAAAGGCAGCGAAGAAGGCATCACGCCGGGAGAGGGCGTCCGCATTGCCGTGGTGCTTGCCAGACTGCTCTCTCTTCAACTCCTCCAACTCTAGGACCAGGGACTCAGCCTCCTGTTGTCTCTCCTTGAGTTTCTTACTGAACGCATCAGCCTTGGTTTTAGCAGAGTTTAGCTTCTGTTGAGCAGCTTTCAGTTCCCTCTCTCTCTCTGCCTCCGCATTCTTCATCTTGTTCTCCAACACCTTGTACTTCTCCTCTGCCTTCTTCTGGACCTCCCTTACTACTGCGCAGGGTCTCCTCACACTCCTCGATGGTCCTGCGCAGCCTCTCCAGCTCCTCCTGTTGCTTAGGGAAGGAGCTCTGTTGGAGTTTAGCCTGGAGGATATCTAACTCTTCTGTCTTCATGTCTAACTGTTGCTTTAACAAACGATACCTCTCAGCGGTCCCCTTCAGACCAGACAGTTCTTTGTCCAGATTCTGTAGCTCCGTCTCTGTGTCGGTCTGGGCACCTGCCATCCCTATCAGAGCCCGGGCGGGAGTGAGTAACTCGGAGGATTGCACCGGAGCCTTCCCAGGATGAGTCTTGCCTCTCCGTTTCCGAGGTACTCGGGTTATCCTCTCCTGAGACTCTCTCCAGAGTGGGTAAAAGGCTGGGCAGTCTCGTCCAATTAGGACAGGGACGGGGAGGGAATCAACCACCCCCGCCGTCGTGTGTATGGTTCCCCGTGTGCTGGTCATTGTAAGTTCAGTAATGGGGTATTCTCTGGTGTCCCCATGGACACAGGAAACTGGGAGGACTTTCCCGGGGTCAGACACGTTGGGCCCACCAAATCCTTACGCACCAGGGTGGCCCGGCTACCAGAATCCAGTAAGGCCTCCACATCATGGTGATTCACAGTTACCGGGCAGGTGGGGGTCGATCTGGGCCGCCATCTACGACTCCCAAGAGCGAGGCAAACGATGTGTGGGTGCTGAGCTGGAGGACTCCGCAGTGGGCATAGGTTCATCGGCTGGTTTCCCACACTGCCAGGAGATATGTCCCATCTCCCCACACCGGCAACACTGTCGAGTTTCCCCCTCCTGGTGTACTCTTCTTGGACCCGCCTGGTTTCTGGCTCCCCCTGGAGCCGGGATAAGTCCTGACGTGGCTGGGTTCGAGACCTTGGGGGTCCTTTGGACGGGTTCTTCCCATTTGTGGTGGGGCCGCACTCCTGGGGTCTTTTCGGGAAGCATTCAGCATCTCCGCTGTGGCCTGGTACTTTTCCACAGCTTCCACGGTCAGATCAGCCGTGGTCAAGGCCTGTTGACTGATGAACCGTTTGCCTCATAAGGCAGGGCGCGTAGGTAACGATCCACCACAACGGCCTCCACCACCGCCGCTGCTGTATTCCTCTGCGGATCCAGCCATTTCCTTGCGATTCGGACAAGTTCATGCATCTGCGCCCGAGGAGGTTGGTCTGGTTGGAAGGTCCAACTGTGAAAGCGCTGGGCCATACCAAACCTTGTGAGTCCATATCTGCTGAGGATCTCAGACTTCAGGGCATCATAGTCAGTAACCTGGTCAGGGCCCAGGTCCCGGACAGCATTCAGCGCTTCCCCGGTTAGGAAGGGGGCTAACAGACCAACCCACTGTTGCTTGGGCCAGGCTTCCCTAGTGGCCGTGGCCTCAAATGCATGCAGGTATGCCTCAATGTCATCGGTAGCTCCCATCTTAGATATAAAGTCACTTGCCTTTATTGGGCGGGTATTTTGGACCACCCTCTGTCTCTGCAACTGCAATTCCTCTGCCTTCAGAAGGTTGGCTTTCTTTTGCTCCTCCAAGAGAGCCACGTTTGCTTGCATCTGGGCTTGCTGGCCAGCAACAAGGGCTTTCAATATGTCCTCCATTTCAGTCGGCGGGGGAGCCTACGGCCAACTTGGAAAACTGGGTGATCAAACCTTCGGTATCCTCCTCTGACATGCACTATTAACGCTTGAGCGTGCCCGTATTCTCCACCATCTGTGACGTCACGAGAGGCTACACAGCTTTCAGCGGGATTGCTCAAGTAGTGCAAGGAGACCAGGTTCAACCAAAACAAGGATTTTATTAAAGGTCTTGGGAAACTAACGAAAGTATAACACAATTCTGTTCTCTGGTGGCTCTTTAAGGTTTAACAGTTCAGGGATGTCTCTTCCACATCCAAAATCATAACTCTCCTCGCTCAAATAACTTTTCCCCAGTCTTACTGTATTCCACGTTGCAGCTAGTGGCCAACCCAGCAAAACGTCCCTTCCAAATGTCCCACACGTATTTCCACAGGTGCAGATATCCAAAGGTGAGTATTTCCCAAAGGTAAGTATCTCCAAATCCTTATATTCCTCATGGAAGTGGACGTGCAGCACTCTTGTCCTCCCCAGAGCCCAGGTTGGAGACTGTCTCTCTTCCCTTCCCAAACCTTCAGCTCATCAGCTCCTGATTTGTTTCAGCTGCGTGGGAAGATTGGCCATAGAGGGGTGGAGTTCCCGACCATACCAGCAGATGGAGCCATAGCTGTCTGGGTTTGCAGCCACCTCAGGGGGATGTAACGTCCCTCCAGGACACAGCCTCTCGTGACATCACAATATATATACACATACACATAAATACTGAGACATGTCTTGCCACGTGTGATATCATCAGCTGGATTGCTCTTCGTGTCCACGTAACAACAGGCCTGTGGATCCGTGAGCTCCTGTATGTCTGTGACTCTTGTGCTAACAAATACTTTGTACCTGCAGGAGTCTGACTGGAGCCAAGTTAAGACTGTTGTAGAATCCCACCAGTATGTGATGTCGTGGTTCTCCAGGGTGAGTTATTTTCGGAGAACCACGGCCAGCTGGGCACCGGTGAGTGCACCGCAGAGCTCAAGTCTAGGCATTGACTGTTGTCATTTCAGAGCCACTCTTGATCTTGCTGCAAGGAACGCCACTTGGATCCGTCAATTGGTGTCTTCAATGCAGAGGTATACAACGGCACCTTACACACACTCTGAGGCATCACTGAAGACATGGACACTTCTTGTGCTCGTTGGGAGGTCCATGTCGGTGCTGAAATACACCTTGGCAGTGTGACCTGAGGCAACTGTGGAAGTTTGTTCTCCCAAGTAAGCCACACTTGGAGAAGATCTTCAGGTAGGTCTGGGTCATCCCACCCTCTTTTCTTGTCCCAGAGCCTCTGGACCACGACCTTGGCCCGTGTTGTGTATGGAACGATGAAGCCGAGTGGATTTTACTGGCTGGCTAGGATCCGATATATGTTGCACATGGTGGGCTCAGCTTTCTTTATTTGACCGAGCTTGTAGCCGAGAGTGTCAGACAGACAGTGCCATCTTAGTCCAAGGGTGCGCTCTTGGGGCTCCATGCCATCTTGGGTGAACCAGAGCTCACCGGTCTCCGACCTGGACTCTTGAGGTAGGTGTCTGATGACTACTGGAAGGTTGCTGGCCCACGAGCGTAGGTCGAATCCGCCCTCAGCAAGGAGGTGCTTCAGCTTGTCCACCAGTTTCTTGGCTATCTGCAGAGGGGAGGCTTTGTAGACCGTTTTTTACATAGAAAGAATGTTCTTCTACAGGCTCGCTGTGGTCGAACACATGCTTCTGAAGGGCGAATGTGGCGCAGCAGGGACTACATGTTGTTCCAAAGGGAAGCACCTGCCACTCGTAGACATCAGGATGATCATCATAGTTCAGGTCTCGCCACAGAAACCGGAGAGGAGGCTGGTCTTCGACTTGATGGAACATACCTTTGATGTTGCTTCTGATGGCCGCAGAGTGTTCCTGGACATGGAGAAGGACTACTAGCAGAGTAGCTTCCAAGGTCGGTCGAGGAGGGAGTTGTTCATTCAAGCTCTTGCCTCTGTAGTTGAAGGAATAGTTGAAGACGACTCTGTTCTTCCCATTGTGGTGGACCATATAATGGGAATGTACCAACCTTGGTACTCTTCGACTGCTGCTGGGGGTACCTTCTTGATGTGGCCGGACTCCACCAAGTTGTGAAACTCTGTGTTGTACACTGCTGCTTTCTCTGGATCCTTTGACAGATGCTTCTCTGTCCCTCGCAGATGAGCCAGTACTGCCTCCTTTGGAGCTTCCAAGGGAGGAATGTTCTTCTTCCACAAGAGCGGAGAGGCGTACCTTTGAACCCTGTCCACTTGAACCCTGTCTGTTTTCTCCTCCAGTAGTTGCACCACTTCTACATCTTGTCTTGACCGTGTGACGAGCTTCTCACTCCTGGACAGTAGCGTATCCAACTGCCAGAGCTTCTCTACATGGTTGAAGAGCTCTGCAGATGGAGAGACGGTGGATGCAAGAAAACACTGTTGTGGATCAAGACTGCTTCAGGAACTTCAAAGGGCCTTGAAGGGTCCAACCGAGCTTAGTCTTGATGGCAGCAGGTCCGCCAGGGGGACCCAAATGCACTGGCTCTGTCTTGGTGATCAGATGGGGATAGTCTGATTCGATGAGCAGTAGAGGCGGCGCCTAGTTCAGCAGTTGAAGGGGAAGACCTTTGAGGTGCCGATTTATTTTCTGAAGGGCTTCAACAGGGTAGGTATGCAGTGAAAGGCCCAACTCTTCAGCTATGAAGGCTCTGTGGATGTTGAAGGACCGGTTTGGTTGAGTAGCAGGAGCCACAGAGAATGACACAGAAGTGCCATAGATGACTCAGATATCTTGGCGCACTGTGCAAATTGCCAAGTCCTCAGGATTACCTTGGAGGCCTAGCTGCTCTACTGCTTCATGTACAGGTTTAGTGCTCTCCGATCCGTCATCCAACAGGGCGTACGTGTCGAGTGACTTGTTGTCACTCCTCAAGATGACTCGACTCATCTTCAGCAACACCTTGCTGCTGCCGGAAGGTCAATCAACATAGTGGGTCTCTGCTAAGGCGCTCACAGGCAAGTGCTCTCTGCTAGCGCCTTTGTGCTGGTGGTCTTTGTAGCACTCGTGCTAGCGTTCTTGGTAGCGGTAGTGCTAGCGTTGAGCATGGAGCATGGATAATTTCAAGATGTTTCTTCTCACACTTCTTGCACTTAGCCTTGAGAGTACACTTGATGCTTCCAACAGCTTCCAACATCTGTGATTTGTCTTGATCCAGGATTCAATCTGTTCTTTGGAAAGGAGCTGGAAGTTGGTGCACTGATTCATGTAGTGCCTTATGGTGTTGCAGAATGGGCAGTATTTCTTTGGCCTCTCCCATGACCTTTTCTCCGAAGACTTCTGTGCAGAGGCTTTGGCTTTGTCCTTTCTCTGCTCATCTCCGTGGAGAGTGGTGGTCTTTGATATCGGCGTGAGCCAGGATTGTCCCTGCCTTGGTTGCTGCTGAACTGAGTGCCAGGAGGGTTGGAATGGGTGTCTTGATGGGGTTCACACATCTCTTGAAGCTGGCTCTTAGGTCGTGTGGCAGCTTAGCTGCGATGCGTTGGAGGGCAAGCTGGTGGGGCTGGCCAAACAGTTCTATGAGGGACTCCATGGTTTCGCTGTACAGTATGGGTTCCTGCTGTTGCTGTGGGAGTCTACAATTAGCAAAGCATCTTCCAAATTCAGGTGGTCCACCAGTACCTGAAACTTGTAGCACTCCGTTGCATCTACACATTGTCGAGGGCAACCTTCAGCCTTGCAAAGTCCCGTGGATCTTCATTGACAAAGTTAGGGATGGTAGGAGTTGGTTCACGGCGGTAGGTGCACTCCCAGCTGGGCGGAGAAGAAGTGTGGTAGCGGACAGGTGAGTGCCGGCGGCGGCAGCGATCAGGTGAGGGCTGACGGTGACAATCATGTGAGGGTCTGACGGCAAAGGTCAGGAGTAGGCTGACGGCGATCATGTGAAGTTGGCCCTCTGAGTGGCGCTGTAGGGCTACGAGTCCTGCAATGAGAAGACGACCTGTCTCAATGGTGGTGCAATGGCTCAAGATGGAGAGGGTTTAACGGAGTAGGTGATGACGATGATAATGACTGGTCTGGGTCGGGGAGCTCTCTGATCCTGATTTCTTCAATGAGCTGATCTTATCACACTGCCTTTGTGACCGCAATGTGTCTTCTTTGGTTGTCACCAGCAGTGCCCGCTCAGGCTGACGTTGATCTTAATGATCTCTAGTCGGAGTGCACCTGCTGTGGGGGGCCGGTGAGATGGCAACCAATGAGGATGCGGGTCAGCCTGGGTGGTGACTTGAACTGCTGGATACTCATTGAAGCGGATGAAGTTAGCTCTTCCGATAGCTCCATTATCTCATGTCTCAACTTCTCACTTTTCTCTCCAATTAGCTTCAGGCACGTTGCGAGTGTTATGGAAGAACAGAGGGTGCTTCTCTCATCTCACGCAGAAAGATAGCTGGTGCTTGTCTGGTTGTGTGAGGAAATAATTCCTCCCATAGTGTCCTCTTGGTCTCACTCGTTGGAGTGGTGTGTTGTTTGTGTGTTGTTGTGTGTGCCTTGTCGATCAGACGATGTGGGGGGTGAGTCTGGCGGCAGGGACAAACCACAACTTGTGGAGGATCGTCTCTGGTGACTGGCATTCTTGGGCTGTGGCAGTTACTAAGGACCATGAAAATATACACTGAGTATACCAAACATTAGGAACACCTTCCTAATATTGAGTCCCCTTTTGCCCTCAGAACAGCCTCAATTCGTCTGGGCATGGACTCTACAAGGTGTTGAAAGCTTTCCACAGGGATGCTGGCCAATATTGACTCCAATGCTTCCCACAGTTGTGTCAAGTTTGCTGGGTGTCCTTTGGGTGGTGGACCATTCTTGATACACACGGGAAACTGTTGAGTGTGAAAAACCCAGCAGTGTAACGATCTCGGTTTGACAGACGCTGGGAGACGGGAAGCAAGTACAGGGTGATGATTTAATAAATAAAAGACATGGAACAAAACACGGACAGCGTCTGGACAGGGGAAACGAAACAACATCAATGCAGACACGGGAATGAAACTGAGGAAGTGACAGATATAGAGGAGGAAATCAATGACGTGATGGAGTCTAGGTGAGTCCGATGAAGCGTGGTGCGCGTAACGATGGTGACAGGTGTGCGTAATGATGGGAAGCCTGGCGCCCTCGAGCGCCAGGGAGGGGAAGCGGGAGCAGGCGTGACAAGAAGTGTTGCAGTTCTTGACACAAACCGGTGCGCCTGGCACCTACTACCATACCATACCCCGTTCAAAGGCACTACATTTTTTGTCTTGCCCCTTCACCCTCTGAATGACACAAATACACAATCCATGGTGGGGTCCTAAGCTAAGTCCCATGAATAAAGGCTGCTGACTGGCTAATAAATAATGATGATGATTGGCATGACCTTACTCCAATAAGAAAACTAAAATAAATGTGGGCTCTTGAATAGGAGATGAGCTGGCTGTTTTTACAGTTACTGATCTTGGAACTTGAGCAATACTACCTGGAGGTTCTATAGACAGAAGGTGTACGTCAATTCTCTGGGTTTGTGTACGAATGTACCATGGCTGTGCTTAGCTCTTGGAATCAATTCATGAAGTGGCGATCTGTCTGCACACTCCAAGTAACACACAGTGCATGTAGTCAGGGACCGTTTCATTGATCAAATCAAACTTTGGTAAACCCAAAATGGCAAATAAGCCCTTTATGCGCAATAGTCTGCCCTTCTGTCACAGCTATTTCTCCTATCTCCACGGTGGTTTTGTGATCTCTGTTGTTCGGTTTCTCATCTAAACATTCCAATTCCCTGTCACACCCTGATCTGTTTCACCTGTCTTTGGGCTTGTCTCCACCCCCCTCCAGGTGTCGCCCATCTTCCCCATTATCCCGTGCATATATACCTGTGTTCTCTGTTTGTCTGTTGCCAGTTCGTCTTGTCTCGTCAAGCCTACCAGCGTGTTTTTCGTACTCTTGTTTTCTTGAGCCCTGTTTTCTAGTTTTCCCGGTATTGATCTTACCGGATACCGGCAAGTGGTTTCTCAAAAACATACTTGCTTGCTGGAACTGCACTTGTCCAAGTAAAATGTAACCGTAGAAGTGTCAGCAGGTCTTCCACCAACACACCAGTAGTGTCATGTCACAAAGCAAAGTAGAGATTCGAGATGCGACTTTGGTCTTCTGTAACTCCAGGTGAGTGGGCATCCTGGTATCCGCTGTTTCTTGATGGACGTTGTCCTACAGGGGTAGGACAATATTAGAAGTTTAATTATGTAGGTTCAGTTAGATTTTAGTTTTCCATTACTGCATTATAACCTTTCTCTGGTCTACTGTACTTTGCACAAAAGAGAAAGAAAGCCACAACACACATGATCGAAACATAAATGAGAATGGAGAGAGAGAGGGAGGGAGGGGAAGTATGTTTACAGTAGTGTGCATTTTGTTATTACTTTGTCTATGTCTTAAGTTAAATAAGTCAGTTAACTTAGATTATTTAATGTCATACAACATTATTTAATTCGCTTTATCTTCGTCACTCACCTGGGCCCATGTGAAAGGGGCTGCTATTTGATCCTGTGTTTGGTTTGGCATTTCTGCATTGCTGACAATCTCATCGGTATCTCATTAAAAAACATGCCAATAATGTTCTCATATGAAGGCTTTACTCTGTTAGGTGTTCTCATGATATGAAAAACATGAATGAGAGAGATGGGGGTGCAGAAAGAGAGACTGGGAGAGAGAGAGAGAGAGAGAGCGAGGGAGAAATACTAGTTGATCCTGTGGTAATACCAACATATTTTACTGTTTTGGATAACCTACAATGATGTATAATCCCAATCTACTAAGGGGCCACATAAGAGGCCTTAACAAACACAATCACTTGATTGGGGCATCCAGAACTAGCTACAGTGGGGAGAACAAGTATTTGATACACTGCCGATTTTGCAGGTTTTCCTACTTACAAAAATCCAGAAAATCACATTGTAAGATTTTTAAGTAATTAATTTGCATTTTATTGCATGACATAAGTATTTGATCACCTACCAACCAGTAAGAATTCCGGCTCTCACAGATCTGTTAGTTTTTCTTTAAGAAGCCCTCCTGTTCTCCACTCATTACCTGTATTAACTGCACCTGTTTGAACTTGTTACCTGTATAAAAGACACCTGTCCACACACTCAATCAAACAGACTCCAACCTCTCCACAATGGCCAAGACCAGAGAGCTGTGTAAGGACATCAGGGATAAAATTGTAGACCTGCACAAGGCTGGGATGGGCTACAGGACAATAGGCAAGCAGCTTGGTGAGAAGGCTACAACTGTTGGTGCAATTACTAGAAAATGGAAGAAGTTCAAGATGACGGTCAATCACCCTCGGTCTGGGGCTCCATGCAAGATCTCACCTCGTGGGGCATCAATGATCATGGGGAAGGTGAGGGATCAGCCCAGAACTACACGGCAGGACCTGGTCAATGACCTGAAGAGAGCTGGGACCACAGTCTCAAAGAAAACCATTAGTAACACACTATGCCGTCATGGATTAAAATCCTGCAGCGCACGCAAGGTCCCCCTGCTCAAGCCAGCGCATGTCCAGGCCCGTCTGAAGTTTGCCAATGACCATCTGAATGATCCAGAGGAGGAATGGGAGAAGGTCATGTGGTCCGATGAGACAAAAATATAGCTTTTTGGTCTAAACTCCACTCACCGTGTTTGGAGGAAGAAGAAGGATGAGTACAACCCCAAGAACACCATCCCAACCGTGAAGCATGGAGGTGGAAACATCATTCTTTGGGGATGCTTTTCTGCAAAGGGGACAGGACGACTGCACCGTATTGAAGGGAGGATGGATGGGGCCATTTATCGCGAGATCTTGGCCAACAACCTCCTTCCCTCAGTAAGAGCATTGAAGATGTGTCGTGGCTGGGTCTTCCAGCATGACAACGACCGAAACACACAGCCAGGGCAACTAAGGAGTGGCTCCGTAAGAAGCATCTCAAGGTCCTGGAGTGGCCTAGCCAGTCTCCAGACCTGAACCCAATAGAAAATATTTGGAGGGAGCTGAAAGTCCGTATTGCCCAGCGACAGCCCCGAAACCTGAAGGATCTGTATGGAGGAGTGGGCCAAAATCCCTGCTGCAGTGTGTGCAAACCTGGTCAAGACCTACAGGAAATGTATGATCTCTGTAATTGCAAACAAAGGTTTCTGTACCAAATATGAAGTTCTGCTTTTCTGATGTATCAAATACTTATGTCATGCAATAAAATGCAAATTAATTACTTAAAAATCATACAATGTGATTTTCTGGATTTTTGTTTTAGATTCCGTCTCTCACAGTTGAAGTGTACCTATGATAAAAATTACAGACATCTACATGCTTTGTAAGTAGGAAAACCTGCAAAATCGGCAGTGTATCAAATACTTGTTCTCCCCACTGTATATATATATAGGGTAAAACTCACCTCAGCCACTGTGAAGACAGCTGTTTGTCTCTGCTCCTCTGATTCATTTTGTGTCTTTTGCAAGTCCTGAAAAGAGCCAAAATGGAATGGTCTGAAGATGTACCAGAAAGTGCTCTTCTTAACATCAAACATAACTGACACTAACCCCTCATATGACCACGTCTGTAAAAATGTACCCCATGATGGGTAATGCTCTCCTGGGCCCATGTGAAAGGTGCTGCTATTTGATCCTGTGTTTGGTTTGGCATTTCTGCATCGCTGACAATCTCATCGGTATCTCATTAAAAAACATGCCAATAATGTTGTCATATCAAGGATTTACTCTGCTCTCACTCGTGATGTGAAAAACATGAATGAGAGACATTGGGGTGCATAAAGAGAGAATGGGGAGATAAAAAGAGAAAAATAAATACAGAGAGAGAGATTAAAATAGAGACAGAGAAAGACAGGGAAATACTAGTCGACCTTATGGTAATATGAACATATTTCTCTGCCTGGCCGGCTCCCCTCTATCCACTGGGATTCTTTGCCTCTGACCCTATTACGGGGGCTGAGTCACTGGCTTACTAGCGCTCTTCCATGCCTTCCCTAGGAGGGGTGCGTCACGTCGTGCCAGGCTTTTTTCGCTATACTCGACTTGAGTGGGTTGAGACACTGACATGATCTTCCTGTCCGGTTTTGCGCCACCTTGGGCTCGTGCGGTAGAGGAAATCTTCGCGGGCTATACACAGCATTGTCTCAGGGTAGTAAGTTGGTGGTCTGTTGATATCCCTCTAGCGGTGTGGGGGCTGTGCTTTGGCAAAGTTTATGGGGATATATCCTGCCTGGTTGGCCCTGTCCGGGGGTATCGTCGGGGCTAGGGTCACTGTCCTATCTGGTGAAATTATCCTGTCTTATCTGGTGTCCTGTGTGAACTTAAGTATGCTCCCTCTAATTCTCCTCTCTCTTCTCCCGGAGGACCTGAGCCCTAGGACCATAACTTAGGACTACCTTGCCTGATGACTCCTGGCTGTCCCTGTCCCCAGTCCACCTGGTCGTGCTGCTGATCCTGTCCTGCTGTTTTGCCTGTGGGTATGGTATCCTGACCTGTTCACCAAACGTGCTACCATGTTGTGCTGCTGCGCCAGTTTCAACTGTTCTGCCTGTGTTCGATGGAACCCTGACCTGTTCACCGGATGTGCTACCTTGTCCCAGACCTGCCGTTTTCAACTCTCCCTCTCCCGCTCCCTCTCCCTCTCTACCGCACCTGCTGTCTCGACCTCTGAATGCTCGGCTTTGAAAAGCCAACTGACATTTACTGACCTGTTGCACCCTCTACAACCTCTGTGATTATTATTTGACCCTGCTGGTCGTCTACGAACGTTTGAACATCTTGAAGAACAATCTGGCCTTAATGGCCATGTACTCTCATAATCTCCACCCAACACAGCCAGAAGAGGACTGGCCACCCCTCAGTGCCTGGTTCCTCTCTAGGTTTCTTCCTAGGTTCCTGCCTTTCTAGGGAGTTTCTCCTAGCCACCGTGCTTCTACTTCTGCATTGCTTGCTGTTTGGGGTTTTAGGCTGGGTTTCTGTATAAGCACTTTGTGACATCTGATGTAAAAAGGGTTTTATAAATACATTTGATTTGATATTGAACTGTTTAGGAAACCAGTCAATGATGCATAATGCCAATCTACCAAGGGGCTACATCAGAGACCAGAACTAGCTATACTTATTTTCCACCATAATTTGCAAATAAATTCATTAAAAATCCTACAATGTGATTTTCTTGATTTTTATTTCTCAATTTGTCTGTCATAGTTGACGTGTACCTATGATGAAAATTACAGGCCTCTCTCATCTTTTTAAGTGGGAGAACTTGCACAATTGGTGGCTGACTAAATACTTTTTTTCCCCACTGTATATACATGTACCTTACACAGAAAGCAGCACATGTCCTAATCCAGGCACTCGTCATCTCCCGTCTGGATTACTGCAACTCGCTGTTGGCTGGGCTCCCTGCCTGTGCCATTAAACCCCTACAACTTATCCAGAATGCTGCAGCCCGTCTGGTGTTCAACCTTCCCAAGTTCTCTCATGTCACCCCGCTCCTCCGCACACTCCACTGGCTTCCAGTTGAAGCTTGCATCTACTACAAAACTATGGTGCTTGCCTACGGAGCTGTGAGGGGAACGGCATCTCCTTACCTTCAGGCTCTGATCCGACCCTACACCCAAACGAGGACACTACGTTCATCCACCTCTGGCCTGCTAGCCCCCCTACCTCTACGGAAGCACAGTTCCCGCTCAGCCCAGTCAAAGCTATTCGCTGCTCTGGCACCCCAATGGTGGAACAAGCTCCCCCACGACGCCAGGACAGCAGAGTCACTGACCACCTTCCGGAGACACTTGAAACCCTACCTCTTTAAGGAATACCTGGAATAGTATAACAGTAATCCTTCTACACCCCCCCTCCCCAGTGGTGGTTGTCCCACTGGCTATCCTAAGTTGAATGCACCAATTTGTAAGTCGCTCTGGATAAGAGTGTCTGCTAAATGACTTAAATGTTAAATGTTAAAACATTTAGAATAAGGCTGTAACGTAACAAAATGTATAAAAAGTCAAGGGGTCTGAATACTTTCCGAATGCACTGTACATTTTATTTGGTCAGGCACACAAATAGGAGCTCTATTGCATGGGTTCTGGTCTGTAGATGGAGTTTTATTGGAATTCTTGCAACTGTTGTCCATAATAGTCAATCCTCCACGCTATAGTTAGGCTTAAGCCTAACCAATGAGCCTAACTCTGGTAAATGTATTTTTCTACCTTGTATTTGTCTCAGGCAACCAACTCCACACAACAAGCAAGATTAAATCACTCGCCAGTGATAATGATGTCCAACCACAGGCTCCCAAGCAGAGCAAGATGTCCACTCCAAAAATGTGGCAATGAGTCAGACGACTCAACTGACATAGGTCAAATAAAATTTCAAAAAATGGTCACATGCGCCTTACAGTAAAATGCTTACTTACAAGCCCTTAACACTTATTTTTCTTAAAACTGCATTGTTGGTTAAGTAAATAATAGATAAGTAGAAATAAAAAAAGGAACACGGACTTTCAACTCCCTCCAAAGATTTTCTATGGGGTTGAGATCTGGAGACTGGCTAGGCCACTCCAGGACCTTGAAATGCTTCTTACGAAGCCACTCCTTCGTTGCCCGGGTGGTGTGTTTGGGATCATTGTCATGCTGAAAGACCCAGCCACGTTTCATCTTCAATGCCCTTGCTGATGGAAGGAGGTTTTCACTCAAAATCTCACGATACATGGCCCCATTCTTTCCTTTACACGGATCAGTCGTCCTGGTCCCTTTGCAGAAAAACAGCCACAAAGCATGATGTTTCCACCCCCATGCTTCACAGTAGGTATGGTGTTCTTTGGATGCAACTCAGCATTCTTTGTCCTCCAAACACGACGAGTTGAGTTTTTACCAAAACGTTCTATTTTGGTTTCATCTGACCATATGACATTCTCCCAATCCTCTTCTGGATCATCCAAATGCACTCTAGCAAACTTCAGACGGGCCTGGACATGTACTGGCTTAAGCAGGGGGACACGTCTGGCACTGCAGGATTTGAGTCCCTGGCGGCGTAGTGTGTTACTGATAGTAGGCTTTGTTACTTTGGTCCCAGCTCTCTGCAGGTCATTCACTAGGTCCCCCCGTGTGGTTCTGGGATTTTTGCTCACCGTTCTTGTGATCATTTTGACCCCACGGGGTGAGATCTTGCGTGGAGCCCCAGATTGAGGGGAGATTATCAGTGGTCTTGTATGTCTTCCATTTCCTAATAATTGCTCCCACAGTTGATTTCTTCAAACCAAGCTGCTTACCTATTGCAGATTCAGTCTTCCCAGCCTGGTGCAGGTCTACAATTTTGTTTCTGGTGTCCTTTGACAGCTCTTTGGTCTTGGCCATAGTGGAGTTTGGAGTGTGACTGTTTGAGGTTGTGGACATGTGTCTTTTATACAATCAATCAATCAATCAATTTTATTTTATATAGCCCTTCTTACATCAGCTAATATCTCGAAGTGCTGTACAGAAACCCAGCCTAAAAACCCCAAACAGCTAGTAATGCAGGTGTAGAAGCACGGTGGCTAGGAAAAACTCCCTAGAAAGGCAAAACCTAGGAAGAAACCTAGAGAGGAACCAGGCTATGAGGGGTGGCCAGTCCTCTTCTGGCTGTGCCGGGTGGAGATTATAACAGAACCATGCCAAGATGTTCAAAAATGTTCATAAGTGACAAGCATGGTCAAATAATAATCAGGAATAAATCTCAGTTGGCTTTTCATAGCCGATCATTAGAGTTTAAAACAGCAGGTCTGGGACAGGTAGGGGTTCCATAACCGCAGGCAGAACAGTTTAAACTGGAATAGCAGCAAGGCCAGGCGGACTGGGGACAGCAAGGAGTCACCACGGCCGGTAGTCCCGACGTATGGTCCTAGGGCTCAGGTCTCTCAGTTGGCTTTTCATAGCCGATCATTTAGAGTTGAAAACAGCAGGTCTGGGACAGGTAGGGGTTTCGTAGCCGCAGGCAGAACAGTTGAAACTGGAATAGCAGCAAGGCCAGGCGGACTGGGGACAGCAAGGTGTCATCATGCCCGGTAGTCCTGACGTATGGTCCTAGGGCTCAGGTTCTCAGAGAGAAAGAGAGAACGAGAGAATTAGAGAGAGCATACTTAAATTCACACAGGACACTGGATAAGACAGGAGAAGTACTCCAGGTATAACCAACTAACCCCAGCCCCCCGACACATAAACTACTGCAGCATAAATACTGGAGGCTGAGACAGGAGCGGTCCGGAGACACTGTGGCCCCATCCGAAGAAACCCCGGACAGGGCCAAACAGGAAGGATATAACCCCACCCACTCCGCCAAAGCACAGCCCCCGCACCACTAGAGGGATATCCCCAACCACCAACTTACAATCCTGAGACAAGGCCGAGTATAGCCCACAGAGGTCTCCACCACAGCACAAACCAAGGGGGCGCCAACTCCAGACAGGAAGATCACGTCAGTAACTCAACCCACTCAAGTGACGCACCCCTCCCAGGGACGGCATGAAAGAGCACCAGCAAGCCAGTGACTCAGCCCCTGCAACAGGGTTAGAGGCAGAGAACCCCAGTGGAGAGGGGAACCGGCCTGGCAGAGACAGCAAGGGCTGTTCGTTGCTCCAGCCTTTCCGTTCACCTTCACACTCCTGGGCCAGACTACACTCAATCATATGACCTACTGAAGAGATAAGTCTTCAGTAAAGACTTAAAGGTTGAGACCGAGTCTGCGTCTCTCACATGGGTAGGCAGACTGTTCCATAAAAATGGAGATCTATAGGAGAAAGCCCTGCCTCCCGCTGTTTGCTTAGAAATTCTAGGGACAATTAGGAGGCCTGCGTCTTGTGACCGTAGCGTACGTATTGGTATGTACGGCAGGACCAACTCGGAAAGATAGGTAGGAGCAAGCCCATGTAACGCTTTATAGGTTAACAGTAAAACCTTGAAATCAGCCCTTGCCTTAACAGGAAGCCAGTGTAGGGAAGCTAGCACTGGAGTAATATGATCAAATTTCTTGGTTCTAGTCAGGATTCTAGCAGCCGTATTTAGCACTAACTGAAGTTTATTTAGTGCTTTATCCGGGTAGCCGGAAAATAGAGCATTGCAGTAGTCCAATCTAGAAGTAACTGATACTGATAACAAGTTCAAACAGGTGCCATTAATACAGGTAACGAGTGGAGGACAGAGGAGCCTCTTAAAGAAGAAGTTTACAGGTCTGTGCGAGCCAGAAATCTTGCTTGTTTGTAGGTGACCAAATACTTATTTTCCACCATAATTTGCAAATAAATTCATAAAAAATCCTACAATGTGATTTTCTGTTTTTTTTTCCTCATTTTGTCTGTCATAGTTGACGTGTACCTATGATGAAAATTACAGGCCTCTCTCATCTTTTTAAGTGGGAGAACTTGCACAATTGGTGGCTGACTAAATACTTTTTTTCCCCACTGTACATGTGGGTGGAGGTAAAGTGACTATGCATAGATAATAAACAGAGAGTAGCAGCAGCGTAAAAAGAGGGGGTGGGAGGGAGCGGGGGACAATGCAAATAGTCCGGTTAGCCATTTGATTAGCTGTTCAGGAGTCTCATGGCTTGGGGGTAGAAGCTGTTAAGAAGCCTTTTGGACCTAGACTTGGCGCTCCTGTACCGCTTGCCGTGCGGTAGCAGAGAGAACATTCTATGACATGGGTGGCTGGAGTCTTTGGCAATTTTTAGGGCCTTCCTCTGACACCGCCTGGTATAGAGGTCCTGGATGGCAGGAAGATAACCCAACACACTCACAGCCAAAGGTAAGGCTCATTTACTCATTTAGGTTTTATTACTGCTACCCTCCTGTGTTCAATGAACAGTGATTGTCAGCGTTTGTCATTCACCCATATTGTCATTCATATAATACCCAGAAGTCAAAGGTGACAAAGACATCAGCTGAAGAGTTCCTAAAACAGTACCAGTCACCAGACAGTGTTAAGCTAACAAACAGTGTAGGAATTGAAGCAGGAGATCTCCAAACTTAAACAGGAGAATTTCAAACCGAAACAGCAGAATGACAGATGGAAGGAGATGGTTCTTCAAGGTAATACTGTGCAATCGTCCAGCGTCTGTGCAGCTTCTTCAGTATTGACAGCTAACTGATACCATGGCTACTAATACTTTTTTACTCCTAGGTAACCAAGCATATTTGTCGTTTGTATGGACCCGCTTGATGTCTGAGTGATGCTACAAACCAGTCAGTCTTTTCATTTTGAACATCAATACCCACCCACATTTCACTATTTTATCAATGCTTATGTGAGGCATGTTTGCCAGTGTCTGTAAATGAGCTGACCCAGGTTGGCTGTTTCATCTTTGATTCACAGAAACTATAAGGTTTTCACATCTGCTGTAGCACACCTCTGAAAAACGTTATTTAATTACTAAACTTATCTTCAATCTAATCAATGTGTTATAGATGTGCCAGGGCTCCTCATAGATGTGAGGAAACTGGTGAAAATGGCTTTTCCTGGACTACCTAGCTCCGCCCTCTCCAGCCTTGCATCTTCCCCTGCACAACCCAGCTCCGCCCTCTCCAGCCCTGCGTCTGGCTCTGCACAACCCAGCTCCGCCCTCTCCAGCCCTGTGTCTGGCTCTGCACAACCCAGCTCCGCCCTCTCCAGCGCTGCATCTGGCCCTGCACAACCCACCTCTGCCCTCTCCAGTCCTGCATCTTCCCACCGCTCCCCTCTCTCTCTCCGGTTCCTGTGACTGATTCAGATCAGGTAATGGGCTTTAAAGGGACATTCATCTATTTTCAGACATTCAAACAATTAATGTTTATTCTATTTGCATATTTTATTTGATGGAAATTAATAAAAACTCCCTGTTTCCTTGTTTAAATAGATTGAAATCCATCCAGGGACAGGGGTGTTTGTTGACAAGCTGGCCTATGCTGTAAATGACAACTCTCATCCATCCTTTATACGGACATCGATCATGGCAGTCTATCCCGTGGAGGTCTTGCTGGTGAGCAAACTCCAGGGGATGTCAAAGGGGAATGGACCACACCATCAGCCGCTAGAGAAAACTAAGCTGGACACCATTTACAGTAAGCTTAAAAAAAGATGCAAACAGGAACACAGGCTCTCGTACATTTGCTTACTTTCATCCTTTATTGTATGGGTTTACTTATTTTCCTTTTCCCTTTTTATATCATAGGGACTACTCTCCAGAAGTGGCCGAACACCCTTCCAGTGAACATCGGCTCAGCCATCAACGCTAAAATCTCTGAGGTGCGTTCCAAGGCAAAGAATAAGGAGCACAATGTCAGAATGTTAGCTCAATGGACCTTTGGAATAGAGAACAAAGTGAACATTATGGAAAGATCATGTAAATTGTTCAACTTCAATTGTTTATTATACATAAGATTCAGTGGCGGGTCGGTGCCATTTTAATGAGCATGGCCTTATTTCTATTACAGCATATCGGATGACTGTAATTCATATTCCATTCAACCAGCTCAATTCAACGCACCTTTCCAAGCCAAACCTTCATATCATATTAGCTAACATCAAGTCAACAACATAGCTACTAGAACTAACGCGTTATTTATCCCGCTACAATCATGCAGTACAGTGTACAGTTAGCAAGCAGTTTAGCAGTTACACTGGCAGGCCCCGGTGGCAATAAATTAATGAAACCAAAAGCTTACCTTGACTTGGAAGAGTTCCAGTGTTGGATAGCCTTAGCCAGCTAGGTAACATAGCATCCCTCTCTGTTTGAGCCGGGTGTTTGAGTAGGCTAAATTAGCTGCATTTGCTAGCTAAGTAAGTGAAAGTGAAAAAAATATGACATATAGCTAGCTTTCTCTCTCTCTCTCTCCTTCATTTTTGAAGAAATTAATTTGTTAAAAACTGTTAAACTATTGTCTTTCTCTCTCTTTGTGTCAACTAGTCACCACATGTTATGCACTGCAGTGCTAGCTAGCTGTAGCTTATGCCTCAGTAATAGAGGGGGGAAAAAACATTTAAAAACCCCCACCTCAAACAGATTTGAGATTAGTTTTTTACAATGCTTGCTATTTTCTTCTGACATTTAGCAGACGCACTTATCCAGAGCGACTTACAGTTAATGAGTGCATACATTTTATTTTTTTCATACTGGCCCCCCGTGGGAATCGAACCCACAACCCTGGCGTTACAAACGCCATGCTCTACCAACTTGCAAACGTCATGCTCTACCCTGGGCCAATTGAGCGCCGCCCCATAGGTCTCCCGGTCGCGGCCGGCTACGACAGAGCCTGGATTCGAACCAGGATCTCTAGTGGCACAGCTAGCACTGTGATGCAGTGCCTTAGACAACTGCGCCACTCAGGAGACAATAGAGGACGATGTCATACTACACTTGTGGAAATATTTCAGGGAAATATTTACCAAGGGCTATCATCCTTGTTTGGTACAGATTTGTTTTTTTAGATAAAAGATTTCCAGCACTGTGTAGACACTGCATGAGTGACTGTTTGGCATCATCATCAGGGCGTCATCATCTGTTAATAAAGATGTTATACTTATCAGGTTGCCTGACTGTTCATCATCATTTCCCTTATAATGGACTGGTTAAGGATTTGATTCTTACATTGTGACGTGCAGCATTTATATAGGGATAAATACACTTTTTATAAAATGCATGTGTTTTCTAACCGTGGAAACTCATACCTGAAAATGAAGTGCATCTTATGAAGGCTTCATAAAGCATTCATATAGGCTTCATAAGACCTACATAAATGTGTCACAAATCATCTATAACCGTATTCCATGTGCTATAAAGGATTAATACATTTGAACAAATACATTTATGGTTATGTCACACAGTTATGCCACATTATGAAGTGTTATAGAGCATGATATGCGTTTATAGATTTGTGAAGCATCTATGTAGTGCTTATGAAGCCTATATGAAGGCTTTATGCTCCCGTGTTCCAAGATGGCGAAGTAGTGCAGTCTTGTTTCTGTCGTGTGTCTGTAAATAGCCTGTAAATACCCAGTTTTTTGTATTTTTCGTACATATTTCCCTATCAGACTTTTCATCCTTCTACAAAATATACTTTCCTGCAACCTGCCTCACTCAATGTGGAACGGATTCTATTATTGACTTACCTTTTATCCAGAATCTAGAATCTCCAGTTGAAACTAGCTAGCCAGCTAACTAGCTACTTGCTATTAGCCACGGCTAGCGGTGTTTCACCAGAACATAGGATTTTTTTCCCAGGATTAATTTTAATCACTGGACATTGATCACCGGATATTCGGCCAGTCTGCACAGCGCGTTATCGACCCAGAACATATCAGTTCTTCCGCCGGAATCACTGATTCACTGGACCTTTAACTCCGGATTCATCGCCACCAGCTGGCTACAACAAAACGGACGCTGTGGTCTGGCTAATCAACCTGAGCTAGGCCCATCTCCCGGCTATCTACCTCTCTATCAACTGGACGGGACCACCTAGGATTGACGCGAGCCCGCCGATCCTACACGACTGGTCTGCCGATGAAATCGTCTGATGTGGTTACGACGTAACCACGAAGATTCCATCCATCTGCTAGCCCTGGCCCGTTAGCACACGCTTACTCACTAAACTGAACTAGCTACTGAACTAGCTACTTGCTATTGGCCACAGCTGGCGGTGTTTCACCCAGAACATTTGATTTTTTTTCCGCGGGATTGGTTTTAATCACTGGACATTGATCGCCGGATATTCGGACAGTCAGCACTGCGCGTTGTCGACCCAGAACATATCAGTTTTTCCGTCGCTACCAGCTGGCTACAACAAAACGGACGTAGCACACGCTAGCCGTGGCCTCTTGCTCACTGGCGCTTCACCACCGGACCTTGTGATAACTCAGCTATACAGCTGATATCTGCTGGACTGTTCCTTTTTACGGTACTACATCCTGTTTATGTTTAGCCTCAGCCCAAACATGGTTAGTTTATTGTTGTTTCGGTTATTTCTAATTGTACTATATCACTGTAGACCCCCCAGCCTAGCTGAACCTGCCTTGGTTAGCCCCTTTGTCCCTCCACCCATACACTCAGAGACCGACTCAATTTATGCCTCTAGAGATACTATCTCTTTCAGTGTTACCCAACGCTTAGGTTTGCCTCCACTTTACTCATGTCCTTCCATATCCTTGTCTGTTCATAATGCCCTGAATCTTTTCTATAACACCCGGAAATCTGCCCCCTTTATTCTATGTACCCAACGCACTAGAAGACCAGTTCTTAAAGCCTTTAGCCGTATCCTTATTCTAGTCCTCCTCTGTTCCTCTGGTGATGTAGAGGCTAACCCAGGCCCTGTAGCCCCCAGTATCACTCCTACTCCCCAGGAGCTATCATTTGTTGACTTCTGTAATCGCAAAAGTCTTGGTTTCTTGCACATAAATATCAGAAGTCTACTTCCTAAGTTTGAGTTATTCACTGCGTTAGCACACTCTGCCAACCCTGATGTTCTAGCAGTGTCTGAATCCTGGCTCAGGAAGGCCACCAAAAATTCTGAAATTTCCATCCCCAACTATAACATTTTCCGTCTAGATAGAACTGCCAAAGGGGGTGGAGTTGCAATCTACTGTAGAGATAGCCTGCAGAGCTCTATCATACTATCCAGGTCTGTGCCCAAACAGTTTGAGCTTCTACTTCTAAAAATCCACCTTTCCAGAAATAAGTCTCTCACTGTTGCCGCTTGCTACAGACCCCCCTCAGCCCCCAGCTGTGCCCTGGACACCATATGTGAATTGATTGCCCCCCATTTATCCTCTGAGTTTGTACTGCTTGGTGACCTAAATTGGGATATGCTTAATACCCCAGCCATCCTACAATCCAAGCTAGATGCCCTCAACCTCACGCAAATTATCAACGAACCTACCAGGTACAACCCTAAATCCTTAAACATGGGTACCCTCATAGATATCATCCTGACTAATATACCCTCTAAATACACCTCAGCTGTCTTCAACCAGGATCTCAGCGATCACTGCCTTATTGCCTGCGTCCGTAACGGGTCCGCGGTCAAACGACCACCCCTCATCACTGTCAAACGCTCCCTAAAACACTTTAGCGAGGAGGCCTTCCTAATTGACCTGGCCCAGGTATCCTGGATGGATATAGATCTCATTCCGTCAGTAGAGGATGCCTGGTTGTTCCTTAAAAGTAATTTCCTCTCAATCTTAAATAAACATGCCCCATTCAAAAATACAGAACTAAGAACCGATATAGCCCCTGGTTCTCCTCAGACTTGACTGCCCTTGACCAGCACAAAAACATCCTGTGGCGTACAGCATTAGCATCAAATAGCCCCCGCGATATGCAACTTTTCAGGGAAGTTAGGAACCAATATACACAAGCAGTCAGGAAAGCAAAGGCTAACTTTTTTCAAACAGAAATTTGCATCCTGTAGCACTAACTCCAAAAAGTTTTGGGACACTGTAAAGTCCATGGAGAATAAGAGCACTTCCTCCCAGCTGCCCACTGCACTGAGGCTAGGAAACACTATCACCACCGATAAATCTACAATAATCGAGAATTTCAACAAGCATTTTGCTACAGCTGGCCATGCTTTCCATCTGGCTACCACTAACCCGGCCACCAACTCTGCACCCTCTGCTGCAACTTGCCCATGCCCCCCGCTTCTCCTTCACACAAATTCAGACAGTTGATGTTTTGAAAGCGCTGCAAAATCTGGACCCCTACAAATCAGCTGGGCTAGACAATCTGGACCCTTTCTTCCTAAAACTAGCCGCCGAAATTGTCGCAACCCCTATTACTAGTCTGTTCAACCTCTCTTTCATAACGTCTGAGATCCCCAGAGATTGGAAAGCTGCCGCGGTCATCCCCTCTTCAAAGGGGGTGACACTCTAGATCCAAACTGCTACAGACCTATATCCATCCTGCCCTGCCTTTCGAAAGTATTCGAAAGCCAAGTTAACAAACAGATCATCGACCATTTCGAATACCACCGTACCTTCTCCGCTATGCAATCCGGTTTCCGAGCTGGTCACGGGTGCACTTCAGCCACGCTCAAGGTCCTAAACGATATTATAACCGCGATTGATAATAGACAGTACTGTGCAGCCGTCTTCATCGACCTGGCCAAGGCTTTCGACTCTGTCAACCACCGCATTCTTATTGGCAGACTAAATAGCCTTGGTTTCTCAAATGACTGCCTCGCCTGGTTCACCAACTACTTCTCAGATAGAGTTCAGTGTGTCAAATCGGAGGGCCTGTTGTCTGGACCTATGGCAGTCTCTATGGGGGTGCCACAGGGTTCAATTCTTGGGCCGACACTTTTCTCCGTGTATATCAATGATGTCGCTCTTGCTGCTGGTGACTCTCAGATCCACCTCTACGCAGACGACACCATTTTTGTATACATCTGGCCCTTCATTGGACACTGTGTTAACAAACCTCCAAACGAGCTTCAATGCCATACAACAATCCTTCAGTAGCCTTCAACTGCTCTTAAACACTAGTAAAACTAAATGCATGCTTTTCAATCGAACGCTGCTAGCACCCGCCCACCCGACTAGAATCACCACTCTCGACGGGTCTGACCTAGAGTATGTGGACAACTACAAATATCTAGGTGTCTGGTTAGACTGTAAACTCAACTTCCAGACTCACATAAAGAATCTCCAATCCAAAGTTAAATCTAGAATCGGCTTCCTATTTCGCAACAAAGCCTCCTTCACTCATGCTGCCAAACATGCCCTCGTAAAACTGACTATCCTACCGATCCTTGACTTCGGCGATGTCATTTACAAAATAGCCTCCAACACTCTACTCAGCAAATTGGATGTAGTCTATCACAGTGCCATCCGTTTTGTCTCCAAAGCCCCATACACTACCCACCACTGTGACCTGTACGCTCTTGTTGGCTGGTCCTCACTACATGTTCGTCGTCAAACCCACTGGCTCCAGGCCATCTATAAATCACTGCTAGGCAAATCCCCGCCCTATCTTAGCTCATTGGTCACCATAGCAGCACCCACCCGTAGTCTGCGCTCCAGCAGGTATATCTCACTGGTCATTCCCAAAGCCAACACCTCCTTTGGCCGCCATTCCTTCCAGTTCTCTGCTGCCAATGACTGGAACGAATTGCAAAAATCTCTGAAGCTGGAGACTCTTATCTCCCCCAATAACTTTAAGCATCAGTTGTCAGAGCACCTTACCGATCACTGCACCTGTACACAGCCCATCTGAAATTAGCCCACCCAACTACCTCATCCCTATATTGTTATTTAATTTGCTCTTTTGCACCCCAGTATCTCTATTTGCACATAATCTCTTGCACATCTAGCATTCCAGTGTTAATACTATTGTAATTATTCTGCACTATAGCCCATTTATTGCCTTACCCCCATAACTTGCTACATTTGCACACACTGTATATATATTTTCTGTTGTATTTTCTGACTTTATGTTTTTTTTCTTTACCCCATATGTAACTCTGTGTTGTTTTTATTGCACTACTTTGCTTTATCTTGGCCAGGTCGCAGTTGTAAATGAGAACCTGTTCTCAACTGGCTTACCTGGTTAAATAAAGGTGAAATAAAAAAATAAAAAAATGTGAAGCCTATATGAAGGCTTCAATCTATAGCTAGAGGACTCCTGATACCTCCAGGAGTGATAAGTATACTTTTTTGGGTCTGTATCTGTTGTGGTCTAGTACTGTCTTTTTGGTAGCTAGCTCTCTACTTTAAGTGCTGCCTGTCTTCCCAGTGGCCTACTTGGTGTGTGAACTGCTGACTGCTCATAAGTTGCAAATAGTCGTTGACACATCAACCAGGATAAAGGGGCAGGGCAATATGTGACCTTTTTTGGTAATCAGTGGCTGTATGGGAGGGGGAATGGTGCTCTCCACCTCCACCAATTAGTGTTAGTTCCTCAGTCTCCCCTGGTTTCTCAGCGGCAGCTGTAGGCGGCAGTCGTGTCAATGGTGGTTTTGTCTCAAAACTAAGACAGTCGCTGAAACAAACACGGTTCTGCAGAGTTGTTCTGCAGAGTTTTTCGAGAAAGGAAAGAAAGGAAGGCTCCACACCACTCTCTCACTTGAGTATCTTACCTAGTTATTTACAGACTATCTCATTTTGCTCTTTTGTAGCTTTGTCAACTATGTGTGTGTTTTCTATACCTGTTCACACCTCTCCCTGTAGGCTTTACAGAGCTCCCCACCCCGTGGCTGCAACCTTTCTAATTTAGCTTACCCTGCGCTCACAACCCATTTGGAACTGCCGATCTGCGGTCAAGAACATTGAGTTCATCTCAGCCTATGCTGCCCTTCAGTCCCTTTCCTTTTTGGCCCTGACGGAGACATGGATCACCCCAGAGAACACTGCTACTCCAGCTGCTCTTTCTTCATCTGACTATGTTTCTCCAATAGTCAGAGAGCATCTGGTCGTCGCGGTGGTGGCACAGGTCTACTAATTTTTCGTAAGTGGAGATTTTCTCTTTTCTCCCTCTCTCACCTGTCCATCTCCTCATTTGAATTACATGCTGTCTCAAGCTTAACATTATTGTCATCTATCGCCCACCAGGTGCCCTTGGCGAGTTCCTCAATGAGCTTGACACTTTGATAAGTTCATTTCCTGACGATGGTTCTTCGTACTTGGCGACTTCAACCTCCCGACATCTGCCTTCGACTCATTTCTTTCCAACTCTCTCTTTTCCCTCCTTGCCTCTTTTGACCTTGTCACGGTTTCGGCCGAGGCTGCTCCTCCTCCTTGCTCGGGCAGGTTTCGGCGGTCGTCGTCCCCGGAGTACTAGCTGCCACCGTTGTATGTTTCATGTTCGTTTGGTTTGGTCTTGATGTTGTACACCTGTTTCTAGTTAGTCTTCATTAGTGTCCTATTTAGTTCTCGTTGTGTGTGTCAGGTGTTGTGTGTGATTACGCTTCTGTTTGGTGTTCTGTGCTACGTGTTTCCCTCCGTTGTTTGGAGAGGTTTTTCGCACATGTTAGTGCGCCTTTTGTTTGACGCCTGTGTGCGCCTTTATTTCGCCTCCGGGCTTGTTGGGCTCGTGTACTACGTGAATATTTCACTAAAGTCTTTTGGACTTAGTTTCTGCGTCCTGCGCTTGATTCCTGCACCACACCCACCTTCAGCACCCGTGACAGAATCACACACCATAATTAATGGAATCAGCAGGAGCAACAGCCACACCTGAGTCGCTGGAGGAGCATGTCCGCGGCCAGGATGACCAGATCAGACAACTGGGGACCGCTCTACAGGATGTCATCAACACCCTGCACCGATGGGAGTCCAGAGGGGTACCCACACCTCCACCTACCTTGCCACCCCCATCGGCCGGTCCACCAGTCCCAGGTCCGGAACCCAGTGGGATTCGGCTCTCGCTCCCGAGGGCGTATGACGGCACAGCTGCCGGGTGTCAGGGGTTCCTCCTGCAGGTAGAGCTCTACCTGGCCACTGTACACCCGGTGCCCCCGGGACACGAGAGCGTTTCCGCCCTCATCTCCTGTCTCACGGGCAAGGCGTTGGAATGGGCCAACGCCGAGTGGAGGAGGATAGACGCCACCACCATCTCCTACGCAGAGTTCTCCCGTCGCTTCAAGGCCGTGTTCGACCATCCACTTGAGGGCAAAGCGGCGGGGGATCGTCTATTCTACCTGAGACAGGGGAGGAGGAGCGCACAGGCGTTCGCGCTGGAGTTCCGGACTCTAGCGGCAGACGCAGGGTGGAATGAACGGGCCCTCATCGACCATTTTCGATGTAGCCTACGGGAGGACGTTCAACGTGAGTTGGCCTGCAGGGACACCAATTTCACCTTCGACCAGTTGGTCGACATGACCATCCGTTTGGACACCCTGCTGGCCACCCGTGGACGTTCCGAGTGGGGTCCGTCCATTCCACCCTCCAGCACCTCAGAGCCGAGCCCTATGGAGCTCGGGGGTGCTGGCGCTAGAGAAAGGAGGAGGAGGAGCCCGAGGGGGCCTGTCCCCTGCACCAATTGCGGTTGTGGAGGGCACACTGCGGCTAGGTGCTGGGGAGGGTTCCCAGAGGGAGGAGACAACAGGCCACGCACTGGGGAGCCTTCCCAGGTGAGTAGAAGCCCCACTTACCCAGAGCTCTCTGTTGTACACTTTTGTATACCTGTTTGTTTTCCACAGGTTGCACCTCATTCCCAGCATAAGGCGCTAGTAGATTCAGGTGCAGCTGGGAATTTTGTTGATCGGAAGTTTTGTTTAGATTTAGGGATTCCTCTCCTGCCTGTTGACAAGCCTTTTCCTTTCATGCTTTAGATAGCCGCCCGTTGGGGTCGGGGTTGATTAGGGAAATCACAGCGCCACTTAGGATGTGTGCGCAGGGGGGTCATGAGGAGACTATACAGCTATATCTGATCGACTCTCCTGCGTACCCGGTGGTGCTGGAAATTCCCTGGTTAAGTACCCATAACCCTGCCATTTCGTGGCAACAGAGAGCTCTCAATGGGTGGTCTGCTTAGTGTGAGGGGCGATGTCTGGGTGTTTCCGTGGGGGCGACTTCGGTGGAGAGTCCAAACCAAGTGCCCGCACTGCACATTCCGCCTGAATATGGGGATTTGGCTATCGTGTTTAGTAAAGCTAGGGCGACGCAGTTGCCTCCTCATAGACAGGGGGATTGTGCGATTGATCTCCAGGCAGGAGCAGCGCTCCCACGGAGCCACGTGTATCCTTTGTCTCAAGAGGAGAGAAAAGCTATGGAGACTTACATAGCCGAATCTTTGAGACAGGGATACTATACGGCCCTCCACTTCTCCCGCATCCTCGAGCTTCTTTTTTTGTGAAGAAAAAAGATGGAGGGTTGCGCCCGTGCATTGATTACCGTGGTCTCAATCAGATTACTGTGAAATACAGTTATCCACTCCCTCTGATTGCGACCATGACGGAGTCATTGCACGGAGCGGTTTTTCACACTAACTGGATCTCAGGAGCGCATATAACTTGGTGCGCATTAGGAGGGCGACGAATGGAAAACAGCGTTTAGTACCACGTCGGGTCATTTCGAGTATCTCGTCATGCCATACGGGTTGATGAATGCTCCATCAGTCTTCCAATCCTTCGTGGATGAGATTTTCCGGGGATATGCAGGGGCAAGGGGTGGTCGGGTACATTGATGACATTCTAGTGTACTTCGTCTACCCGAGCCGAGCATATAGCCCTGGTGCGTCGTGTATTGAGGAGGCTGTTGGAGCACCGACCTGTATGTCAAGGCAGAGAAATGTCTGTTTTTCCAGGAGTCGGTCTCCTTTTTGGGTTATCGGTTGTCCGCGTCAGGGGTGAGAATGGAGGTGGACCGTGTGTCAGCCGTGCGTAATTGGCAAACCCCAACCACTGTCAAAGAGGTGCAGCAGTTCTTGGGCTTTGCGAATTACTACCGGAGGTTTATCCGGGGTTTTGGACAGGTGGCAGCTCCCATCACGTCCCTTCTGAAAGGGGGTCCGTTGCGCCTGCAGTGGTCAGCTGAGGCGGACAGGGCTTTTGGGAGACTGAAGGACCTGTTTACGTCGGCTCCGGTGCTGGCGCATCCGGATCCCGCCTTACCCTTTCAGGTCGAGGTGGACGCATCTGAGGCCGGTATCGGGGCCGTACTCTCTCAACGGTCCGGCACGCCACCTAAACTCCGCCCCTGTGCTTTTTTACTCTAAAAGCTCAGCCCGGGCGGAGCGAAATTATGACGTCGGGGACAGGGAGCTGTTAGCTGTAGTTCAGGCCCTTAAGGTGTGGAGGCATTGGCTTGAGGGGGCTCAACACCCTTTCCTCATTTTGACTGACCATCGGAACCTGGAGTACATCCGGGCAGCGAGGAGACTGAACCCTCGCCAGGCTCGATGGAGTATGTTTCTCGCCAGGTTCATATTTAAAATCACGTACATCCCTGGGTCCCAGAACGGTAAGGCAGATGCGCTGTCCCGGCGGTATGACACGGAGGAGAGGTCCGTTGAGCCTACTCCCATACAACCGGCGTCTTGTCTTGTGGCACCGGTTGTGTGGGAGGTCGATGCTGAAATCGAGCGGGCGTTGCGTGCCGACCCTAGCCCTCCACAGTGTCCTGTGGGTCGGAAGTACGTTCCGCTCGAGGTTCGGGATCGACTCATTTACTGGGCTCACACGTCACCCTCCTCTGGACATCCGGGTATTGGCCTGACAGTGCATTGTCTTAGCACTAAATACTGGTGGCCCACGTTAGCCAGGGATGTGAGGGTTTATGTCTCCTCCTGCTCGGTGTGCGCCCAGTGTAAGGCGCCCAGACACCTGCCCAGGGGTAAGTTACAACCCCTGCCCGTTCCACAACGACCATGGTCCCACCTCTCAGTGGATTTTGTGACAGACCTTCCCCTCTCTCAGGGGAATACCACCATCCTGGTCGTTGTGGACCGGTTCTCTAAGGCCTGTCGTCTTCTCCCTATGTCGGGTCTTCCTACTGCCCTACAGACCGCAGAGGCACTATTTACCCATGTCTTCCGGCATTACGGGGTACCCGAGGATGTAGTGTCTGATCGAGGCCCCCAGTTTACCTCGCGAGTCTGGAGAGCGTTCATGGAGCGTTTGGGGGTCTCGGTGAGCCTTACCTCGGGGTACCACCCGGAGAGCAATGGGCAGGTAGAACGAGTCAACCAGGATGTGGGTAGGTTTCTGAGGTCGTATTGCCAGGACCGGCCGGAGGAGTGGGCTCGGTATATTCCCTGGGCCGAGATGGCCCAGAACTCTCTCCGCCACTCCTCTACCAACCTAACCCCCTTCCAATGTGTGTTAGGTTACCAGCCGGTTCTGGCACCTTGGCAGCAGAGCCAGATCGAGGCCCCTGCGGTGGATGATTGGATGAGGCGCTCGGAGGAGACGTGGAACGCTGCACACGTCGACACAAGGCGAGCCATCCGTCGACACAAGGCGAGCGCCGATCTCCACCGCAGTGAGGGGCCGGTGTACGCACCCGGAGATCGAGTCTGGCTCTCAACCAGAAACCTGCCCCTCCGCCTGCCCTGCCGGAAGCTGGGTCGGCAGTTTGTGGGGCCTTTTAAAGTCCTGAGAAGACTGAACGAGGTGTGTTATAGGTTACATCTGCCTATTGAATATAAGAATATTAACCCCTCGTTCCATGTGTCTCTTCTCAGGCCGGTGGTAGCTGGTCCACTCCAGGAAGGTGAGATAGGAGAGACTCCTCCGCCCCCACTGGACATTGAGGGGGCTCCGGCGTACACCGTTCGGTCCATCTTGGACTCAAGACTCCAGTATCTCGTGGAGTGGGAGGGGTACGGCCCGGAGGAGCGGTGCTGGGTGCCGCGGAGGGACATCCTAGACCCGTCTCTCCTGTCGGAGTTCCACCGGGGCCATCCCACGCGCCCTGCTCCGCGTCCTCCTGGTCGTCCCCGAGGCCGGGGTCGGCGCACGGCTGGAGCCGCGCGTCAAGGGGGGGGTACTGTCACGGTTTCGGCCGAGGCTGCTCCTCCTCCTTGCTCGGGCAGGTTTCGGCGGTCGTCGTCCCCGGAGTACTAGCTGCCACCGTTGTATGTTTCATGTTCGTTTGGTTTGGTCTTGATGTTGTACACCTGTTTCTAGTTAGTCTTCATTAGTGTCCTATTTAGTTCTCGTTGTGTGTGTCAGGTGTTGTGTGTGATTACGCTTCTGTTTGGTGTTCTGTGCTACGTGTTTCCCTCCGTTGTTTGGAGAGGTTTTTCGCACATGTTAGTGCGCCTTTATTTCGCCTCCGGGCTTGTTGGGCTCGTGTACTACGTGAATATTTCACTAAAGTCTTTTGGACTTAGTTTCTGCGTCCTGCGCTTGATTCCTGCACCACACCCACCTTCAGCACCCGTGACAGACCTCACCCTTTCCCAATCCCCTCCAACTCACAAGGCAGGCAATACACTTGACCTCATCTTTACTAGAGGCTGCTCGCCTACTAATCTCACTGCAACCCCACTCCAGGTCTCTGATCACTACTTTGTTAACTTTTCTGTCTCCCTTTCCTCCAACCCTAACCACTCAGCCCCTAGCCAGATGGTCATGTGCCGTCGTAATCTGTGTTCTCTCTCTCCCACTACTCTTTCCTCTTCTATCCTATCATCTCTCCCTTCTGCTAAATCCTTCTCCCTCCTGTCTCCTGATTCAGCCTCTTTGACCATACTCTCCTCTCCTCCCTTTCCGCTTCCTATAACTCGCACTGTCCCCTTTCCTCCTGGCCGGCTTTGCCCTCCCATGATGCTCTGTGGCTGAGTGACTCATTGTGACCTTACAGAACAGGGCTGCGGGCAGCTGAGCGAAAATGGAGGAAAACTAAACTTCCGGAGGACCTCTCATCCTTTCACTACCTTCTCTCTACCTTCCTCTGTATCCACTGCTAAAGCCACTTTCTATCACTCTACATTTCAAGCTTCTGCCTCTAACCCTAGGAGACCTTCTCCTATTCCCCACTTCCCGCATCAACTCATCCCTGACCACTGTCTGCACCCCCTCTGACTTCAAAATGGCTGAGTTGCTCCCCTCCTCAAGTAACACTGTATCCCAGTATCCCTTCTTTCTTTTCTTTCCCAAACACTTGAGCATGCTGTCTCTGATCAACTTTCTGGTTATCTCTCTCAGAACGATCTTCTTGACCCTAACCAGTCAGGCTTCAAGACGGGTCATTCAACCGAGACTGCTCTTCTCTGTGTCACGGAGGCTCTCCACACTGCCCAAGTTGACTCTCAATCCTCTGTTCTCATCCTCCTAGATCTATCTGCTGCTTTTGACACTGTGAACCATCCGATCCTTCTCTCCACCCTCTCAGGGCGTCTCAGGCTCTGCACACTCTTGGATTTCATCCTACCTGGCAGGCCGCTCCTACCAGGTGACGTGGAGAGGATCTGTGGAGAGGACATCAAGCTCAACCTCGACAAGACGGAACTGCTTTTCCTCCTGGGGATGGCCTGCCTTCTGAAAGACCTCTCCATCACGGTTGACAACTCCACAGTGTCGCCCTCCCAGAGTGCCAAGAGCCTTGGCGTGACCCTGGACAACACCCTGTCATTCTCTGCAAACATCAAAGCCGTGACCATGGCAATTACCTACGGAACAGCAAGAGGAACTGCCCCTCCCTACCTTCAGGCTATGCTCAAACCCTACACCCCAACCCGAGCACTCCATTCTGCCATCTCAGGCTCTTGGCCCTCCCACTCCTACGGGAGAGCAGCTCCCGCTCAGCCCAGTCCAAGCTCTTCTCTGTCCTGGCACCCCAATGGTAGAATCAGCTTCCCCCTGAAGCTAAGACAACAGACTCCCTGCCCAGCTTCCGAAAACATCTGAAACCCTACCTCTTCAAACAGTATCTTAAATAATCCTCCTCCTCACCTTATGTCACACATGCAGCTAACACAAATATATGGAAATGTCTGCTCTAACCAAAATTACAACCTACTAATTGCAGCATTACCACAAAAATGGAAGAGACAAGTGGAAGGGGGAAAAAGTAAGGAACTTGTCTGTTGGCCCTGCATTAAAGACCAAAATTGGTTAAAGAAAATGGTGATAAATAAAAAAGTATACCAGTTTCATTTAAGGACCAAAAAATTGACAGCTGTGCCATACAGATTGCAAAATAGTTGGGAAGAGATTTTCGATGTACCGATTCCATGGCACATGGTTTATGAACTGATACGCAAAACAACGGCGGATTCAAAACGTTTAATTTTTCAGTTTGGGTACTGTCCATCTGTCCATATGTAGCTTGTTTTTGGTCGCAGGTACAGGAATGGTTGAAGTGCATCATTTACCTGGAGCTACAGTGCCTTGCAAACGTATTCATCCCCCTTGGCGTTTTTCCTATTTTGTTGCACTACAACCTGTAATTTAAATTGATTTTTATTTGGATTTCATGTAATGGACATACACAAAATAGTCCGAATTGGTGAAGTGAAATGAAAATAATAACGGAAAAGTGGTGCGTGCATATGTATTCACCCCCTTTGCTATGAAGCCCCGAAATAACATCTGGTGCAACCAATAACCTTCAGAAGTCAACATAATTAGTTAAATAAAGTCCACCTATGTGCAATCTAAGTGTCACATGATCTCAGTATATATACACCTGTTCTGAAAGGCCCCAGAGTCTGCAACACCACTAAGCAAGGGGCACCACCAAGCAAGCGGCACCATGTAGACCAAGGAGCTCTCCAAACAGGTCAGGGACAAAGTTGTGGAGAAGTACAGATCAGGGATGGGTTATAAAAAAATATCTGAAACTCTGAACATCCCACGGAGCACCATTAAATCCATTATTAAAAAATGGAAAGAATATGGCACCACAACAAACTTGCCAAGAGAGGGCTGCCCACCAAAACCCACAGACCAGGCAAGGAGGGCATTAATCAGAGAGGCAACAAAAAGACCAAAGATAACCCTGAAGGAGCTGCAAAGCTCCACAGCGGAGATTGGAGTATCTGTCCATAGGACCACTTTAAGCCGTACACTCCACAGAGCTGGGCTTTACGGAAGAGTGGCCAGAAAAAAGCCATTGCTTAAAGAAAAATATAAGCAAACACATTTGGTGTTCGCCAAAAGCCATGTGGTAGACTCCCCAAACATATGGAAGAAGGTACTCTGGTCAGATGAGACTAAAATTGAGCTTTTTGGCCATCAAGGAAAACGCAATGTCTGGCGCAAACCCAACACCTCTCATCACCCTGAGAACACCATCCCCACAGTGAAGCATGGTAGTGGCAGCATCATGCTGTGGGGATGTTTATCATTGGCAGGGACTGGGAAACTGGTCAGAATAGAAGGAATGATGGATGGCGCTAAATACAGGGACATTCTTGAGGGAAACCTGTTTCAGTCTTCCAGAGATTTGAGACTAGAACGGAGGTTCACCTTCCAGCAGGACAATGACCCTAAGCATACTGCTAAAGCAACCCTTGAGTGGTTTAAGGGGAAACATTTAAATGTTTTGGAATGGCCTAGTCAAAGCCCAGACCTCAATCAAATTGGGAATCTGTGGTATGACTTAAAGATTACTGTACACCAGCGGAACCCATCCAACTTGAAGGAGCTGGAGCAGTTTTGCCTTGAAGAATGGGCAAAAATCCCAGTGGCTAGATGTGCCAAGCTTTTAGAGACATACCCCAAGAGACTTGCAGCTGTAATTGCTGCAAAAGGTGGCTCTACAAAGTATTGACTTTGGGGGGTGAATAGTTATGCACGCTCAAGTTTTCAGTTTTTTTGTCAAATTTCTTGTTTGTTTCACACCCAAAAAATGTTTTGCATCTTCAAAGTGGTAGGCATGTTGTGTAAATCAAATGATACAACCCCCCCCCAAAATCCATTTTAATTCCAGGTTAAAGGCAACAAAATAGGAAAAATGTCAAGGGGGGTTAATATTTTCGCAAGCCACTGTAACTCTGCAGATGGGTGATGTGAAAATTCATAGTCAGTCGATCAATAATATAATAATACTTTTAGCAAAAAAGTTTATCTGTAGAAACTATGAGAGTAGAAAGGTTCAGAACTTTTGTGAAACATCACAGCACAGTTGAAAAATATATGGAAAAGTCTAAATCAAGCTGGATGGGCTTCGGAGATGGATGGGAGGGGTTGATGGTAGCTGAAGGATGGGATTAAAATCATTGTGTCCGTAACATTTAATATAGTATGTATAAGCTGGAAGTAGAAGCCTAAGTGTTGTTGTCCATTAATTTACACCAATTAGGAGAGGGGTGGGTAGGTTTAGGGGAAAATGTATCAAGGAAAATATATTTTTAAAAGGTATGTATATATACAAAAAAAGATATGGGGGATTGGAAATGAATGCGACAATTACATTGATGGAATCTACAATCTATCAGAACTATTGAAGCTGATCTACCCCCCAAAAAATATATACAACAAAATACATAAAAAATAAATAAATAAACAATAATACCTTAACAAACACTTGCACTTGTTCACTTTTCTTATAATATTCATAGATTACTCATATAATTCATATACACTATATACACAAAAGTATGTGGACACCCATTCTAATTATTGGATTTGGCTATTTCAGCCACACCCGTTGCTGACAGGTGTATAAAATCGAGCACACAGCCATGCAACCGCCATAGACAAACATTGGCAGCAGAATGGCCTTACTTAAGAGCTTAGTGCCTTTCAACGTGGCACTGTCATAGGATGCCACCTTTCCAACAAGTCAGTTCGTCAAATTTCTGCACTGCTAGAGCTGCCCCGGTCAACTGTAAGTGCTGTTATTATGAAATGGAAACGTCTAGGAGCAATAACGGCTCAGCCACAAAGTGGAAGGCCACACAAGCTCACAGAATGGGACCGCTGAGTGCTGAAGCGCGTGGCATGTAAAAATGGTCTGTCCTCGGTTACAACACTCACTACCAAGTTCCAAACTTCCTCTGGAAGCAACGTCAGCAGAAGAACTGTTAGTCGGGAGCCTCATGAAATGGGGTTCCATGGCCGAGCAGCCGCACACAAGTCTAAGATCACCATGCGCAATGCCAAGCGTCGGACGGAGTGGTGTAAAGCTCACCGCCATTGGACTCTGGAGCAGTGGAAACACGTTCTCTGGAGTGATGAATCACGCTTCATCATCTGGCAGTCCGACCGACGTATCTGGGTTTGGCGGATGCCAGGAGAATGCTACCTGCCCCTATGCATAGTGCCAACTGTAAAGTTTGGTGGTGGAGGAATAATGGTCTGGGGCTATTTTTCATGGTTCAGGCTCCTTAGTTCCAGTGAAGGGAAATCTTAATGCTACAGCATACAATGACATTCTAGACGGTGGCCAACTTTGTGGCAACAGTTTGGGGAAGGCACTTTCCTGTTTGAGCATGACAATGCCCCCGTGCACAAAGCGAGGTCCATACAGAAATGGTTTGTCGAGATCGGTGTGGAAGAACTTGACTGGCCTGCACAGAGCCCTGACCTTAACCCCATCGAACACCTTTGGGATTAATTGGAATGCTGACTGCGAGCCAGGCTGTCGCCTAACATCAGTGCCCGACCTCACTGATGCTTTTGTGACTGAATGGAAGCAAGTCCCCGCAACAATGTTCCAACATCTAGTGGAAAGCCTTCCCAGAAGAGTGGAGGCTGTTATAGCAGCAAAGCGGGACCAATTCCATATTAATATCCATGATTTTGGAATGAGATGTTCGACGAGCACATACTTTTGGCCATGTAGTGTATTTTGTCTCATATATGTAATACCATATCTATGTAGGAAAATCACCACAATCATGTATTCAATTGTGTTTATCACAAAAGGCATAGAAGTTAACACATACAAATACACAACTGACATATAAGGCAAAACATGATAAATCTTACCAGATACTTTTTTGTACTAATAATCTTCTGCCATACAAGATTCTTATTTGATTTTCATTATTATTTTCCATATGGGTAAGTACATGACCCACTTCATAAAGGATTCAATACAGAGATGGTCTTCCATTTCATGCCTTTAAAGCACACAATGTCCACACCTTCATGTGATCAATAAAGAGCCTGTTGTTCCCATGACACTGACATGGACCTTACTCACCAGATAGGCAAACGTCCATTCATCAGTGTCTTAATAATGTATGTCAGTCAGGGGTCCATGTATGAAAGTCCATATGGCAGGAGAGCTCAAGTGTAACCAATGGCCAGCATTTTGACCAATTTCTGTCCATTGAAGTCCATTCAGGCTGCAACCATGATATCATGGAACGTGTTAGACTCTAGACTGGCCACCAATGTCACATGTGCAGCAGACTGCTACCCCAGCCATAGTGAACTATTTCAGGATGCTTCAAAGACTGGGAAAGGTGAAGGTACAGCTGAAGCCGGAAGTTTACATACACTTAGGTTGGAGTCATTAAAACTTGTTTTTCAACCACTCCACACATTTCTTGTTAACAAACTATAGTTTTGGCAAGTCGGTTACGACATCTACTTTGTACATGACAGAAGTAATTTTTCCAACAATTGTTTACAGACAGATTATTTCACTTATAATTAACTGTATCACAATTCCAGTGGGTCAGAAGTTTACATACACTAAGTTGACTGTAAACTGTAAACAGCTTGGAAAATTCCAGAAAATGATGTCATGGCTTTAGAAGCTTCTGATAGGCTAATTGACATAATTTGAGTCAATTAGAGGTGTACCTGTGGATGTATTTCAAGGCCTACCTTCAAACTCAGTGCCTCTTTGCTTGACATCATGGGAAAATCAAAATAAATCAGCCAAGACCTCAGAAAAAAATGTGTAGACCTCTGGTTCATCCTTGGGAGCAATTTCCAAACGCCTGAAGGTACCACGTTCATCTGTACAAACAATAGCACGCAAGTATAAACACCATGGGACCACGCAGCCGTCATACCGCTCAGGAAGGAGACACGTTCTGTCTCCTAGAGATGAACGTACTTTGGTGCGAAAAGTGAAAATCAATCCCAGAACAACAGCAAAGGACCTTGTGAAGATGCTGGAGGAAAAGGGTACAAAAGTATCTATATCCACAGGAAAATTAGTCCTATATCGACATAACCTGAAAGGCCACTCAGCAAGGAAGAAGCCACTGCTCCAAAACCGCCATAAAAAGCCAGACTATGGTTTGCAACTGCACATTGGGACAAAGATTGTATTTTTTGGAGACATGTCCTCTGGTCTGATGAAACAAAAATAGAACTGTTTGGCTATAATGACCATCGTTATGTTTGGAGGAAAAAGGGGGCCGCTTGCAAGCCAAAGAACACCATCCCAACCGTGAAGCACGGGGGTGGCAGCATCATGCTGTGGGGGTGCTTTGCTGCAGGAGGGACTGGTGCACTTCACAAAATAGATGGCATCATGAGGAAGGAAAATTATGTGGATATATTGAAGCAACATCTCAAGACATCAGTCAGGAAGTTAAAGCTTGGTCACAAATGGGTCTTCCAAATGGACAATGACCCTAAGCATACTTCCAAAGTTGTGGCAAAATGGCTTAAGGACAACAAAGTCAAGGTATTGGAGTGGCCATCACAAAGCCCTGACCTCAATCCTATAGAAAATGTGTGGGCAGAACTGAAAAAGCATGTGCAAACAAGGAGGCCTACAAACCTGATTCAGTTACACCAGCTCTGTCAGGAGGAATGGGCCAAAATTCACCAAACTTATTGTGCGAAGCTCGTGGAAGGCTACCCGAAATGTTTGACCCAAGTTAAACAATTTAAAGGCAATGCTACCAAATACTAATATTTGTGTATGTAAACTTCTGACCCACTGAGCATGTGATGAAAGAAATAAAAGCTGAAATAAATAATTCTCTCTACTATTACTCTGAGATTTCACATTCTTAAAATAAAGTGGTGATCCTAACTGACCTAAGACAGGGCATTTTTACTAGGATTAAATGTCAGGAATTGTGAAAAACTGAGTTTAAATGTATTTGGCTAAGGTGTATGTAAACTTCCGACTCCAACTGTATATCTTATCATTACTCCCAGCCAGCAGATATGATCTATACAAATAGTGAAGTTCTAGAGGGGAGAAAGCCTGATAGACATAATGTGTGTGTCAAAAGACCCACATTCCCACCACTAACAGAGGATTATCTGTTTGAAAAAGTCCTATCCTCCATGAGACCTTCGGATGCAGTGAATTCTCGATGCAACCTTCGGGGTAAATTTGGGAGTAATCCAAATGTGGTATTGCATCACCCCCTGCTGCAAGCTTTGGGGAATGAAAGTCTCTCTGGTGCACAAGGTACACTCCTCACCCTCTGAGACGGTAAACATGGTATTAGGGAAAGAGCCATCAGTTGCAGCACTGCAGCCAAGAGACCGAAACTTCAACAAACACAAGGACATGCATGCTACAAGCACCCCAAAACAAGAGGCTAGTGGCCCCGTGTAGCTCAGTTGGTAGAGCATGGCGCTTGCAACGCCAGGGTTGTGGGTTTGATTCCCACGGGGGGCCAGGGGGGCCAGTATGAAAATGTATGCACTCACTAACTGTAAGTTGCTCTGGATAAGAGCGTCTGCTAAATGACTAAAATGTAAATGTAAGGACTTCTGGGTGGGGTATTTGTAGTATAGACTTATGGGTGGGGTGTTTGTCAGTGCCTATCACTACGGATTAGGAACTGTCTGTGATCAGCTACTTTATATCAGAAACAGCATGTGATAGATAGTCCTCTGTGGATATAAAACAAAGAACAAATGACATTTCTGCCCTACTTTAATCTTTGTGTTTTGTTAAATAATTAATCCTTGAATGGCAGATGTTTTTCATAGAGGGGAAAAGCCTAAACACGTCCTTGTGTTAACCTACATGTATGGGATCCAGGGTATCTGCAGCTAGGTGAAGCTTTTACTAATGATAATAATATAATATTATTATCAATATCACTCACACTTCCTAATAGAAATGTCATAATACTATAAAACAAGATAAGATTAACGTCCGAGAAGAAAACATGAGAATGTTGGAGGAAGAACATGTCTGAGAAAAATGACATATAGTAGGCCTATGCACTGAAATTCCTTCCACTTGACCTATAGTAGTCAGGGTGAAGTTGTTCCACTTTTCTGTTAAAATGATGAGTCTGCAGTATTAATCAAATCGCTCACTTCCTCAAAACAGGTGGCTGCCATGCCCTGGCCCATTTGGACAACATGTGTCCCCACGTGAACCATAGTTAACTCTCATTAGCAAGGTTGGATGAATGATAGTAACCTGACAGGCAAATCCTTCATATACAGTGGGGAGAACAAGTATTTGATACACTGCCGATTTTGCAGGTTTTCCTACTTACAAAGCATGTAGAGGTCTGTAATTTTTACCATAGATACACTTCAACTGTGAGAGACTGAATCTGGAAAAAAACAGAAAATCACATTGTATGATTTTTAAGTAATTAATTTGCATTTTATTGCATGACATAAGTATTTGATCACCTACCAACCAGTAAGAATTCCGGCTCTCACAGACCTGTTAGTTTTTCTTTAATAAGCCCTCCTGTTCACCACTCATTACCTGTATTAACTGCACCTGTTCCCCAACTCGTTACCTGTATAAAATACACCTGTCCACAGATTCAATCAAACAGACTCCAACCTCTCCACAATGGCCAAGACCAGAGAGCTGTGTAAGGACATCAGGGATAAAATTGTAGACCTGCACAAGGCTGGGATGGGCTACAGGACAATAGGCAAGCAGCTTGGTGAGAAGGCAACAACTGTTGGCGCAATTATTAGAAAATGGAAGAAGTTCAAGATGACGGTCAATCACCCTCGGTCTGGGGCTCCTTGCAAGATCTCACCTCGTGGGGCATGAATGATCATGAGGAAGGTGAGGGATCAGCCCAGAACTACACGGCAGGACCTGGTCAATGACCTGAAGAGAGCTGGGACCACAGTCTCAAAGAAAACCATTAGTAACACACTACGCCGTCATGGATTGAAATCCTGCAGCGCACGCAAGGTCCCCCTGCTCAAGCCAGCGTATGTCCAGGCCTGTCTGAAGTTTGCCAATGACCATCTGGATGATCCAGAGGAGGAATGGGAGAAGGTCATGTGGTCTGATGAGACAACAATAGAGCTTTTTGGTGTAAACTCCACTCGCCGTGTTTGGAGGAAGAAGAAGGATGAGTACAACCCCAAGAACACCATCCCAACCGTGAAGCATGGAGGTGGAAACATCATTCTTTGGGGATGCTTTTCTGCAAAGGGGACAGGACGACTGCACCGTATTGAGGGGAGGATGGATGGGGCCATGTATCGCGAGATCTTGGCCAACAACCTCCTTCACTCAGTAAGAGCATTGAAGATGGGTCGTGGCTGGGTCTTCCAGCATGACAACGACCCGAAACACACAGCCAGGGCAACTAAGGAGTGGCTCCGTAAGAAGCATCTCAAGGTCCTGGAGTGGCCTAGCCAGTCTCCAGACCTGAACCCAATAGAACATCTTTGGTGGGAGCTGAAAGTCCGTATTGCCCAGCGACAGCCCCGAAACCTGAAGGATCTGGAGAAGGTCTGTATGGAGGAGTGGGCCAAAATCCCTGCTGCAGTGTGTGCAAACCTGGTCAAGACCTACAGGAAACGTATGATCTCTGTAATTGCAAACAAAGGTTTCTGTACCAAATATTAAGTTAATACAGGTAATGAGTGGAGAACAGGAGGGCTTATTAAAGAAAAACTAACAGGTCTGTGAGAGCCGGAATTCTTACTGGTTGGTAGGTGATCAAATACTTATGTCATGCAATAAAATGCAAATGAATTACTTAAAAATCATACAATGTGATTTTCTGGATTTTTCCAGATTCCGTCTCTCACAGTTGAAGTGTACCTATGGTAAAAATTACAGACCTCTACATGCTTTGTAAGTAGGAAAACCTGCAAAATCGGCAGTGTATCAAATACTTGTTCTCCCCACTGTATACAGTCATTGTGCAAATCACATTCTAAAGGACATTTTCACAATTGCATAGGCCATGCCATTTGTCTTGGCAGTGGCCATATATGGATAATTACATGGTGCCAGGATAGCCCAAACAGGTCATTTTGGGCAAAGATGTCTGGCATATATTTGAAATCTGTATCCAAAATAATGATTGAAAAATAATAATTAAAGTTGTGAAATGTGTGACATTTTAGCCATACCCAGGCCTTTTCCAACGATACGTGTGTTCTGAAATATGAGAAGTGTTTAGGTTAAGAATACACCTTTTTACATTAATTTATGGACAATGAAAAATATTAACATAAATATCTCAAAAGTACCCTTTTTGATGTTCTTAATTATTATACATATTGTTTTAAATATATTCTACAAATAAATCATTTCTAGAGTAGGCTCTCTGCTACTTTTGAAGTTATGGTCAATTTTATGAGCACCACCTACACAGTGAATGGGAAAATGGATTCAAAATAAACTCTCTCGGCAAGACAACATCTTTTCCCCCTCAAGAGACTGAAAAAATGTGGCATGGGTCACCAGATCCTCAAAAGTTCTACAGCTGCACCATTGAGAGCATCCTGACCAGTTGCATCACCGCCTTCTAAGAAGGCACAGTGATGCCGAAACATTGGTGGTTTCTAACTCAAAAAATGACTGGGAGTTTATACACAGAGTGTGCGACTCTCTTATTTGTTTTTATAGCTTACAGTTTATTCACCGTTAGTCAGCACCTCTACACTAAATAATGTTCTCTAGGTGTGCGCCAGCTCATGCTTTTTATTTTGAAGAGTATAGCGTTCCAAACAATATGTCTAAAAATACACAAAATCAAAAAAGGTATTTTGAGATAATTATGTTAATATTTTAAATGATCCATAAATTAATGTACATTAATTGTACTCTTAATCTAAACACTACTCATATTTCAGAACACACGATAAGGTTTTAGATGACAACAAAACTGGCCTGGTAGCATTTACAGACACATCATTTAAGTGTCTTAAAGAAGGCCTGAGTAAGGCCAAAATGACACAAATTCCACAACTTTAATCATTCATTTCTCAATAATCATATAGACTTCAAATGTATGCCAAACATTCTTCCCCCGAAGGACCTTTCTATGGAATTAATTTCAGGAAGATCCAAAACATCATAAATATATTTGGGCCATCCTGGCATGGAATTGCCCACATACATGAATCTAGTTGTCCCGGGCTGACATTGAGTGTAGGTAATTAACATGGCAGGTTAGGAGAATTAGGTTAAGGTTAGGAAAAGAGTTAGGGTTAGCTAAAATGCTAAAATTCTCCCTGACATGACTTGAAAATATCTGAGAACAGTCTTGGTTTCCACTAATGCGATTCTGCGCTGTTTACGTTCTTCTTTCTAAATGAAATAGCCACTGTCCTAAAGAAACCCCACAAAGAGGGAGAGCAATGGAGAGAGGAACTGAAGAGAGAACTCCAGAGGAGGAAGAATAAGCATATTGGGCTCAAGGATGTGAGAATTGGGAAGAGTTCCTTCCACTTTTTTTGAAACCTGTCAGATATTTTGTTGTTGATATGAGAAACACAATCTTTTGAAAATCATAGATAAGTCAGCAACATTTTGTCAATGTAAAGTATCTGTTTGCATATGGCTTCTCTGTATTGTTCACCAGTCAGAAATATGAACAATGACGTGCCATTTGGTAAGGAATAAATGTAGGGGTCAAGTCAACACAATTTGTACAGTACTTGTACAGGTCGAAGGTTGTCTGTCACACTATCGGCTTTCTACCTTATTTCTTCAACATTGACTGGTTCATTCTGCAACATTTCACCCTTGAGGATTCTAGTTGGGCACATTTCATTAGAGAGGGCAGTCACCCCAGTCTGCAGTTTTCTTAACTCAGATCAGAGATGTGGCAATGGCATTAATTTCACTTGTCATTTTTTGCACATATTTAATTTCTTTGCCAGACATTGCAATTGTACGGTGGCGTATTGCTGGCACTCAGAAAGAAATATTGTTCATATCATTATTATGAGATAAGATCACGTTATTACGAAAAACTCAATAACTTGTTAAAACGAAATATCGTTAAAATCTCCTATTTACAAGAAAGATAACTTTCTAGCTAGGGGTGTCCCGACATGGCCATACTTGTATTTGTAATCATATCCGTAAATTGACAGTGGATATTTGGATCGGATGATACTCGTGATCAGAAAAAACGGAAGTGTTTTAATATGCCTAAGTAAATGTTGGCAAAATACCTCCCTGCACGTTCTCACTGCAAAAGAATATGCAGATTAGGAGCAGCGCCCGGATGGGGTGCATAGCATACAGTGCATTCAGAAAGTATTCAGACCCCTTCCCTTTTTCCACATTTTGTTACGTTACAGCCTTATTCTAAAATGAATTTAAAAAATTATCATTTCATCAATCTACACACAATACCCCATAATGACAAAGCGAAAACAGGTTTTTAGACATCAATTTAAAAATGAAAAAATAAACTTATTTACACACGTTTTCAGACCCTTTGCTATGAGACTCGAAATTGAGCTCAGGTGCATCCTGTTTATATTGATCATCCTTGAGATGTTTCTACAACTTGATTGGAGTCCACCTGTGGTAAATTCAATTGATTGGACATGATTTGGAAAGATACACACATGTCTATATAAGGTGGCACAGTTGACAGTGCATGTCAGAGCATAAACCCAGCCATTAGGTCGAAGGAATTGTCCGTAGAGCTCCGAGACAGGATTGTGCCGCATTGAAGGTCCCCAAGAACACAGTGGCCTCCATCATTCTTAAATGGAAGAAGTTTGGAACCATCAAAACTCTTCCTAGAGCTGACCGCCCGGGCAAACTGAGCAATCGGGGGAGAAGGGCCTTGGTCAGGGAGGTGACCAAGAACCCGATGGTCACTCTGACAAAGCTCCAGCGTTCCTCTGTGGAGATGGGAGAACCTTCCAGAAGGACAACCATCTCTGCAGCACTCCTCAGTAAAAGGCACATGACAGCCCGCTTAGAGTTTGCCAAAAGGCACCTAAAGGACTCTCAGACCATGAGAAACAAGATTCTCTGGTCTGATGAAACCAAGATTGAACTCTTTGGCCTGAATGCCAAGCGTCACTTCTGGAGGAAAGCTGGCACCAGCCCTACGATGAAGCATGGTGGTGGCAGCGTCATGCTGAGGGGATGTTTTTCAACGACAGGGACTGGGAGACTAGTCAGGATCGGGGGAAAGATGAACGGAGCAAAGTACAGAGAGATCTTTGATGAAAACCTGCTCCAGAGCGCTCAGGACCTCAGACTGGGGCAAAGGTTCACTTTCCAACAGGACAACGACCCTAAGCACACAGCAAAGACAACGCAGGAGTTGGCCCAGCCAGAGCCAGGACTTGAACCCGATTGAACATCTCTTGAGAGACCTGAAAATAGCTGTGCAGCGACGCTCCCCATCCAACCTGACAGAGCTTGAGAGGATCTGCAAAGAAGAATGGGAGAAACTCCCTAAATACAGGTGTGACAAGCTTGTAGCGTCATACCCAAGAAGACTCGAGGCTGTAATCGCTTTGGAAAAAATTATGTAATCCATTTTAGAATAAGGCTGTAACGTTACTAAATGTGGAAAAAGTAAAGGGGTCTGAATACTTTCCGAATGCACTGTATGTGTCTGTGTGTCCTCAATTTGCAGTGGGCAGCCAAATTTGATTGCGCATCAGCGTTTTATTTATTTTTCCTACCCTTGCCCTGCTTATTAGATATTATACACATTGATAGCTTGATAGCAAATGTCCTAGTCATGTGATTTATCGTAGTAGCAGGCAGAAGCAATCTAAATTATTAGACCGAAAAACATGTGAGGAAAAGAGATGGAGTGAAATTATACTGAACAAAAATGTAAACGCAACATGTAAAGTGTTAGTCCCATGTTTCATGAGCTGAAATAAAAGATCCCCGAAATGGTTATTATTTCTCTCAAATGTTGTGCACAAATTCGTTTACATCCCTGCTAGTGAGCATTTCTCCTTTGCCAAGACAATCCATCCACCTGACAGGTGTGGCATATCAAGTAGCTGATTAAACAGCATGATCATTACACAGGTGCACATTGTGCTGGGGACAATAAAAGGCCACTCTAAAATATGCAGTTTTGTCTCACAACACAATGCCACAGATGTCTCAAGTTTTGAGGGAGCGTGCAATTGGCATGCAGACTGTAGGAATGTCCACCAGAGCTTTTGCCAGATAATTTTTTGTTCATTTCTCTACCATAAGCCTCCTCCAACGTCGTTTTAGAGAATTTGGCAGTACGTCCAACTGGCCTCACAACCACACACCACATGTAACCACGCCAACCCAGGACACATTCGGCTTCTTCACCTGCGGGATCGTCTGAGGAGTATTTCTGTCTGTAATAAAGCCTTTTGTGGGGAAAAACTCATTCTGATTGGCTGGGTCTGGCTCCCCAGTGGGTGGGCCTATGCCCTCCTAGCCCCACCCATGGCTGCAGCCCTGCCCAGTCATGTGAAATCCATAGATTAGGGCCTAATTAATTCATTTTAATTGACCAATGTCCTCAGTAAAATCTTTTAAATTGTTGCATGGTGCTTTTATATTTTTGTTCAGTATAGATTCAATGGTTGTAAAGATGGGGAGAGGTCTGTCCGTAATAAAGATATGCTTTTTTGACACGACACTCCAAAAAGAAAGTCCTGCAGGCTCAAGTTTAGTCTTATCTTGATTATTGTCCAGTCGTGTAGTCGAGTGCTGCAAGGAAATACCTAGTTAAACTGCATCTGGTCCCAGAACAGAGCGGCACGTCTTATAATCATTGTAATCAGAGGGCTAATATAAATAATATGCATGCCAGTCTCTCTTGGCTAAGAGTTGAGGAGAGACTCACTGCATCACCTTTTATTGTTATAAGAAACAATATGTTGAAAATCCCAAATTGTTTGCATAGTCAACTTACACACAGCTCCGACACACACTTACTCCACCAGACATGCCACCAGGGGTCTTTTCACAGTCCCCAAATCCAGAACAAATTCAAGAATGCGTGCAGTATTACATAGAGCCATTATTGCATGGAACTCCATTCCATCTCATATTGCTCAAATGAACAGCAAACCTGGTTTAAAAAAACAGATAAAGCAACACCTCACGGCATAACGCCTCTCCCCTATTTAACCCCTATTCTGTGTATGTACTAATATGTAGCCTATGTGTGCCTTTTTTAAATTGATGTAGTTCTGTCCTTGAGCTGTTCTTGTCTATTAATGTTCAGTATTATGTCATGTTTCATATTTTGTGTGGAGCCCAGGAAGAGTAGCTGCTGCTTTCGCAACAGCTAATAAAATACCCCAAAATACCAAATGCTTGCTGGCTTCCCTTGCATTCAAAACTACAGGTGGCAACTATGTCATACTCTTTTGGACCAGACAGCATCAGATAGATAGCCTACAGATACAGAGACAGAGGGGCACTGTTTCACTCGCTCAGATCCCTTCTCTGGTGAGATACATTCAGCCTATTGCGAATTGAAGGACAATTATGACACAGAGAGACGAAACATACATTATTTTATGTTTTTTGTTTCTGTTTTTCTTGGTCAATTTTTTGGGGAAGCATGGCTTCCCTTGCCATCCATGAATACACACCACTGCTGATAGCAGTTTGTCAGATGGTGATATTTAAAAGAGATGTCACCAGCTGTCTACTACCTTAGATACGGATAACGTGACTGGCAGACGTGATCAGCAGAGATAGTACCATGTATAGTACACACGTTTTGATTGGTTCACAGTTTAGTACTCGGAGGCGTTTGCATGTCCAGCTAGCGAACATAAAAGTAAGTATTTTGAAAAAATTAGCAAGAATTGACATTGCCAACAAACGGAAATGTGTTCAGAATAAATAAATATACACAATATGTAAAAACCATCTCCTCCCTCGACAGAGATCGATCATCTCGAAAACTAAAGCAGAAACTGTAGTTTGCTACGGCCCACCACCTATGAATATCAATATTAGTTTTGCATTTGTCTATTTTGCCCAGCTCTCATACTGTGTGTCTGTCCATCTGTCTTGGAGTTCCAGATGTGGCTGGAGGAGTGGCCGCCACTGGAGGGCAACTTTACTGGAGTACATGTAGGAGCTCATCATCATGAAATTAATCTATAACAGCAGATACAAGCAGGCTATCCTATATTAGGTACTACTACAGTGCTAGCTAGCTGATGGCCTACATGTACATATGGATTTACAGTACTAATCATATTCCATTAATGTACAGGGTCCACTTTGACCCAAGAGAACAATCCAGACTAAGAATATGTAAAAGGTAAGATCATAATGAATACTAGTATTATATGAACAGGGTGGACCTGATCCTAGATCAGCATTCCTACTCCGATGGTGAATTCTTTCTCCCTCATCCTTTCAATAACTTCAGTCTGACCCCCTGGTCTATGATTAGTAGATGTGGGTGAGTGGACATACAGATCTGGGACTAGCCTAGAGGTCTGGGCAGAACTGATTTCTTCATCCCTCCCGCCTGCATCTGCAGTTTTTCATTCCGCACCCTGCTGGCTTTCTGTCCGACTCCCACCCGCTACCGCAATGTTATTTTAGGCGTATGTGACGCAGCTCACTTGACAGCCATGGTCACAGCAATTTTGCGCCCTATAGGCAATTTGGAAATATGCAAAGGATTGGGACAATTTTCAGACAATTATTTCTAGGCAATGTAGTAAACTATAGCATAATCATGTTTAGGAAGTACATTTCCTTCTAAATATATTCTGCCAGTTACCCCCGCCATGCATAGGCAGCCTACTCTATTTCAATGAGACCACACATATTACTAGGCGCACTTGATCTCACATGCCCAACTAGAAGAGGTAGGCTCAGGGGCGCAACTTTCACTGGGGATGGTCATGACCCTCCCACATTCTGAAATTGCATTTTTGTTCCCCTCAGTTGTGTCACACCCTGGCTCTGGGACTCTATTTGTTGAGCCAGGGTGTGTTTATTCTATGTGTTATATGTCTATGTTGGGGGTTCTAGGTTGTCTGTTTCTATGTTTGCCTGTGTGACTCCCAATCAGAGGCAACGAGTGTCAGCTGTCGGCTGGTTGTCTCTGATTGGGAGCCATATTTAACTGTCTGTGTTTCACTTTGTGTTTGTGGGTTTTTGTTCCTTGTCGGTCTTTGTCACCGTGGACTTCACGAGTCGTTTATTGTTTTGTGTAGTGTGCTTATTATCACTGACGGTAATAAAGTCAATCATGTTTGCTCAACACGCTGCGTATTGGTCTACTTCTCGTCAAGACGATCGTGACAGAAAAACCCACCATACAAGGACCAAGCAGCGTGTCCAGGAGCAGGCAGACTGGACATGGGAGGAAGCGCCAGGAAAGGAGATGGAGAGGCTGGCGATGGCCCAGGTGGGCAAATCGTGGTCCTGGGAGGACATGCTCGGGGGCAAAGGGCCATGGGCAAGGATTAAGGCCCTGGCGAGAGAGGAGCAGCGGCGTCAGCAGTATCATCGTCGGACGGTCGAGAGGCAACCCCCAAGAAATTTTTAGGGGGGCACACGGCATGGACGACGGGGCTGACGGAGGCAAAGATGGGGCGAATCCAGGAGGCCACCAGGCCAGGGGGCACACCGCCCTGTACGTCCTGTGCGGATGCCTCACACAGAGTGTGTGAGGGTAGGCATTCAGCCAGGACGGGTTGTGGCCGCTCTTCACTCCAGGCCCCCTATCCGTCTCCACAGCCCGGTTCGGCCTGTCCCTGCTCCACGCACCAAGCCTACGGTGTGCGTCGCCAGCCCAGTCCGGCCTGTCCCTGCTCCACGCACCAAGCCTACGGTGTGCGTCGACAGCCCAGCCCGGCCTGTCCCTGCTCCACGCACCAAGCCTACGGTGTGCGTCGACAGCCCAGCCCGGCCTGTTCCTGCTCCACGCACCAAGCCTACAGTGTGCGTCGCCAGCCCAGTCCGGCCTGTCCCTGCTCCACGCACCAAGCCTACGGTGTGCGTCGACAGCCCAGCCCGGCCTGTCCCTGCTCCACGCACCAAGCCTACGGTGTGCGTCGCCAGCCCAGCCCGGCCTGTTCCTGCTCCACGCACCAAGCCTACGGTGTGCGTCGACAGCCCAGCCCGGCCTGTTCCTGCTCCACGCACCAAGCCTACGGTGTGCGTCGCCAGCCCGGCCTGTTCCTGCTCCACGCACCAAGCCTACGGTGTGCGTCGCCAGCCCTGCCCGGCCTGTTCCTGCTCCACGCACCAAGCCTACGGTGTGCGTCGCCAGCCCTGTCCGGCCTGTCCCTGCTCCACGCACCAAGCCTACGGTGTGCGTCATCAGCCCAGCCCGGCCTGTCCCTGCTCCACGCACCAAGCCTACGGGTGCGTCGCCAGCCCTGTCCGGCCTGTCCCTGCTCCACGCACCAAGCCTACGGTGTGCGTCGTCAGCCCAGCCCGGCCTGTCCCTGCTCCACGCACCAAGCCTACGGGATGCGTCGCCAGCCCGGCCCGGCCTGTCCCTGCTCCACGCACCAAGTCTACGGTGCGGCGTCGCCAGCCCGGTCCGGCCTGTTCCTGCCACTCGCACCAAGTCTACGGTGCGCTGTCGCCAGCCCGGCCCGGCCCGTTCCTGCCACTCGCACCAAGCCAGGGGTGCGAGTCGTCAGTCCGGCACAACCCGTGCCTGGGTCATCGGTGCCAATTCAGGTACCGCTCTACTGCTCCACTAAGGAGCTGAAGCCTACCGCTCCTGCTACGTCCAGTCCAGCTCCAGCCAGCGGGGCCAGACCGGACCAGGGGCGCTATGGGGGGTTTGTTGGAGGGTGGTGGGCAAGACCGGAGCCGCCGCCGAGGAGGAATGCCCACCCAGCCCTCCCCTGTTTTGCTCGTATTTAGGCGCGGTCGCAGTCCGCGCCTTTAGGGGGGGGTACTGTCACACCCTGGCTCTGGGACTCTATTTGTTGAGCCAGGGTGTGTTTATTCTATGTGTTATATGTCTATGTTGGGGGTTCTAGGTTGTCTGTTTCTATGTTTGCCTGTGTGACTCCCAATCAGAGGCAACGAGTGTCAGCTGTCGGCTGGTTGTCTCTGATTGGGAGCCATATTTAACTGTCTGTGTTTCACTTTGTGTTTGTGGGTTTTTGTTCCTTGTCGGTCTTTGTCACCGTGGACTTCACGAGTCGTTTATTGTTTTGTGTAGTGTGCTTATTATCACTGACGGTAATAAAGTCAATCATGTTCGCTCAACACGCTGCGTATTGGTCTACTTCTCGTCAAGACGATCGTGACAAGTTGTTTCGGCACGGGAGCAAGCAAGCAGGCAGAGCAGAGCAGAACAGAGCAGAAAAGCAAGCAAGCAGAGCAGAAACTGGCTACTCTTAAGTTGACTGATGCAGCTGGCAAGGTCACTGCTCTTAAACTAGTGTTTATTCCCAGTGCTGAGCTAGTAGTGTAACTGACATGTAACGTTAGCTAATATTTCATCCCCTCTTGACTGGGGTAAATGAATTAGCTAGCTGGTACCATAGTCAGTTCAGCTCTAGCTATCTGTCAGATTGCGATATGAGGAGGCAATTATTACTATCTAACAGCTGTTGTTTGTGTGGAAATGTTTTGTAGCCTTTGTTTTGTCCTGTTTCAACAGAAGTAAATTAACTTGGCTAGCTTTAGCTAGTTGATGTACCGTTAGAGAGAGAGTTGGCCGAAAGTTGGCTAACGTTAGCTATTCTTTTTGCCTCAATCACACTAGACCTGAATCAAACGATGAAACCAGCGGCCAAACAACTGAAGACCGATATTCTGACGTTTTTTCAGTGCAATGTGAGTTTTTATTAGAGTCAGTACAGCAATGTAACGTTATTAGTTTCCCTAGCTAATTCCGTAGCTACTTTTCACACTGACACAGTAATAAACAGCTCTACAGGCTAAACTGTCATGGTGCACAGTCAGTACACAACACTATGCTCATTATGTCTTAGCAGGGTCAGATGGTGACAGGTGTCCCAGCGTGGTCAGACAGCCAGGGAAGATCAGTCTACGGAGCTCAGGTGAATTTTGCAGTATATTATAACAATATCAGTGAATGATACAAAGTTCCATCTTGAGGTGATGGGTAGACAGCAGTTTAAGCTTAAAGGTACAGTCTGGGATCTGGGAATGATGGTAATTTCAATTATTGAACCATTGATTCTATTCTTGGATAATATAATGTATACATGTACTGTACACCAAGGTAATTCTTTGTCATGCCTCATCTTAGGAGGATCAGATTGTGACAGGGGTCTCAGTAGGGTCAGGCAGCCAGGGAAAAACAGTCTGTGACGGAGCTGAGGTGGATTTTTGCAGATAAAACACTTTATTCTCTCTGTGTAAACACTAGACAAGCCAGATGCTTCAGAGATTGAAACTATTTGCAGGCAGTCTGACAAACCTCCAAAGTTGATTTCCAAACTTTATCAAGGGTTGATGGAGGCTTTTCCCGATGACACAAAACATGTCAAACTAAAATGTGAGGAAGACCTGGTAGAAGCTATTGATGATGATGAATGTATACAGATATGTTTGAATGCAGAGTCATGTTCATATAATCTCAGACATAAACTACTGCAGTTTTAAGACCATCCATAGATCGTACTATATGCAAGTGAAACTGAATAACATGCACTCAGAAACGTATTTCCTCTGCTGGAGGTGTAAAACACAAAAGGGGATACATTATGGTCTTGTGAAGGCTGGCTGAATACAGATTACCCCTTCTCCCTGTTTTTGTTTGCTTGGAAATGTTGATACTGGAGAAATTGAACTGTGTAACTAAGCATTTATAGCGGCTAAGAAATGCATTGCCATTAATTGGACGGTTGGTTATCCTCCCACAATGTCACAATGGATGGCAGAAATGTCAAGTTATGTATCACTAGATTTGATTTATTACAAGATTAAGGGTATACTGGGCAACTTTCATAAGGTCTGGATGCCTTATATGGAATACAGTACAACAAAATTAGTCTGTATTGAAAACATGCCCACATTGGGAGAGATACCTATTTAGTCAATCCATAGTTGCTGGGCTGCTCAGTCCGGGTCCTGGGGCTCTGCTATCCTGTGGGTTGTCACTCTGGCCTTGGCCTAACACACCCCAAACCAATAATGAATATGTCACTAAGATCTTAAAGCCGAGTGGGGTGTGTTGGGTTGGGGCGCTTCAGGGTAGTGGACGCCTAGGGAGAGGACGGGGCGACCCAGCTACAGTTGAAGTCGGAAGTTTACATACACCTTAGCCAAATACATTTAAACTCAATTCCTGACATTTAATCCTAGTAAAAATGCCCTGTCTTAGGTCAGTTAGGATCACCACTTTATTTTAAGAATGTGAAATGTCAGAATAATAGTAGAGAGAATTATTTATTTCAGCTTTTATTTCTTTCATCATATTCCCAGTGGGTCAGAAGTTTACATACACTCAATTAGTATTTGGTAGCATTGCCTTTAAATTGTTTAACTTGGGTCAAACGTTTCGGGTAGCCTTCCACAAGCTTCCCACAATAAGTTGGGTGAATTTTGGTTCATTCCTCCTGACAGAGCTGGTGTAACTGAGTCAGGTTTGTAGGCCTCCTTGCTCGCACACGCTTTTTCAGTTCTTCCCACAAATGTTCTATAGGATTGAGGTCAGGGCTTTCTGATGGCCACTCCAATACCTTGACTTGTCCTTAAGCCATTTTGCCACAACTTTGGAAGTATGCTTGGGGTCATTGTCCATTTGGTTGACCCATTTGCGACCAAGCTTTAACTTCCTGACTGATGTCTTGAGATGTTCCTTCAATATATCCACATAATTTTCCTTCCTCATGATGCCATCTATTTTGTGAAGTGCACCAGTCCCTCCTGCAGCAAGGCACCCCGACAGCATGATGCTGCCACCCCTGTGCTTCATGGTTGGGATGGTGTTCTTCGGCTTGTAAGCGGCCCCCTTTTTCCTCCAAACATAACGATGGTCATTATAGCCAAACAGTTCTATTTTTGTTTCATCAGACGAGAGGACAGTTTACCAAAAACTACGATCTTTGTCCCCATGTGCAGTTGCAAACCGTAGTCTGGCTTTTTTATGGCGGTTTTGGAGTAGTGGCTTCTACCTTGCTGAGCGGCCTTTCAGGTTATGTCGATATAGGACTCATTTTCCTGTGGATATAGATAGTTTTGTACCTGTTTTCTCCAGCATCTTCACAAGGTCCTTTGCAGTTGTTCTGGGATTGATTTGCACTTTTCGCACCAAAGTACGTTCATCTCTAGGAGACAGAATGCGTCTCCTTCCTGAGCGGTATGACGGCTGCGTGGTCCCATGGTGTTTATACTTGCGTACTATTGTTTGTACAGATGAACGTGGTACCTTCAGGCATTTGGAAATTGCTCCCAAGGATGAACCAGACTTGTGGAGGTCTACAATTTTTTTTCTGAGGTCTTGGCTGATATCTTTTGATTTTCCCATGATGTCAAGCAAAGAGGCACTGAGTTTGAAGGTAGGCCTTGAAATACATCCACAGGTACATCTCCAATTGACTCAAATGATGTCAATTAGCCTATCAGAAGCTTCTAAAGCCATTACATCATTTTCTGGAATTTTCCAAGCTGTTTAAAGGCACAGTCAACTTAGTCGGGAGCTTCATGAAATGGGTTTCCATGGCCGAGCAGCTGCACACAAGCCTAAAATTATCATGCACAATGCCGAGCGTCAGCTGGAGTGGTGTAAAGCCCTCCACCATTGGACTCTGGAGCAGTGGAAACGCGTTCTCTGGCGTGATGAATCCCGATTCTGGCAGTCCGACAGACGAATCTGGGTTTGGCGGATGCCAGGAGAACCTGCCCGAATAAATATCAAATATATTTTGATTTGTACACAGTATTGGCAGGATAGAACAGCAGTCTCTGGTAAGACAAGGTGTTGTGGTCTATGTATATTTGTAAACAACAGCTGTTCTGGAAGTTTCGAGGTTTTGCTCGCCTGAGGTAGAGTATCTCATGATAAGCTGTAGACCACACTATCTACCAAGAGAGTTTTCATCTATATTCTTCGTAGCTGTCTATTTACCACCACAAACCGATGCTGGCACTAAGACCGCACTCAATGAACTGTATACGGCCATAAGCAAACAGGAAAACGCTCATCCAGAGGCGGCGCTCCTAGTGGCCGGGGACTTTAATGCAGGGGAACTTAAATCCGTTTTACCTAATTTCTACCAGCATGTTAAATGTGCAACCAGAGGGGAAAAAAACTCTAGACCACTTTTACTCCACACACAGAGACGCGTACAAAGCTCTCCCTCGCCCTCCATTTGGCAAATCTGACCATCATTCTATCCTCCTGATTCCTGCTTACAAGCAAAAACTAAAGCAGGAAGCACCAGTGACTCGGTCAATAAAAAAGTGGTCAGATGAAGCTGATGCTAAGCTACAGGACTGTTTTGCTAGCACAGACTGGAATATGTTCCGGGATTCTTCCAATAGCATTGAGGAGTACACCACATCAGTCACTGGCTTCATCAATAAGTGCATCGATGACGTCGTCCCCACAGTGACTGTACGTACATACCGAAACCAGAAGCCATGGATTACAGGCAACATCCGCACTGAACTAAAGGGTAGAGCTGCCGCTTTCAAGGAGCGGGACCCACTATGCCCTCAGACGAACCATCAAACAGGGAAAGCGTCAATACAGGACTAAGATCGAATCGTCGGATGTGGCAGGGCTTGCAAACTATTACAGACTACAAAGGGAAGCACAGCCGCGAGCTGCCCAGTGACACAAGCCTACCAGATGAGCTAAATTACTTCTATGCTCACTTCGAGGCAAGTAACACTGAAACATGCATGAGAGCAACCGCTGTTCCGGAAGACTGTGTGATCACGCTCTCCGTAGCCGATGTGAGTAAGACCTTTAAACAGGTCAACATTTACAAGGCCGCAGGGCCAGATGGATTACCAGGACGTGTACTCCGAGCATGCGCTGACCAACTGGCAAGTGTCTTCACTGACATTTTCAACCTCTCCCTGTCTGAGTCTGTAATACCAACATGTTTCAAGCAGACCACCATAGTCCCTGTGCCCAAGAACACTAAGGTAACCTGCCTAAATGACTACAGACGTGTAGCACTCACGTCTGTAGCCATGAAGTACTTTGAAAGGCTGGTCATGGCTCACATCAACACCATTATCCCAGAAACACTAGACCCACTCCAATTTGCATACCGCCCCAACAGATCCACAGGTGATGCAATCTCTATTGCACTCCATACTGCCCTTTCACAACTGGACAAAAGGAACACCTATGTGAGAATGCTATTCATTGACTACAGCTCAGCGTGCAACACCATAGTGCCCTCAAAGCTCATCACTAAGCTAAGGACCCTGGGACTAAACACCTCCCTCTGCAACTAGATCCTGGACTTCCTGACGGGCCACCCCCAGGTGGTAAGGGTAGGTAACAACACATCCGCCACGCTGATTGTCAACACGGGGGCCCCTCAGGGGTGCGTGCTCAGTCCCCTCCTGTACTCCCTGTTCACTCATGACTGCATGGCCAGGCACGACTCCAACACCATCATTACGTTTGCCGATGACACAACAGTGGTAGGCCTGATCACCAACAACGACGAGACAGCCTATAGGGAGGAGGTCAGAGACCTGGCCGTGTGGTGCCAGGATAACAACCTCTCCCTCAATGTGATCAAGACAAAGGAGATGATTGTGGACTACAGGAAAAAGAAGAGGACCGAGCACGCCCCCATTCTCATCGACGGGCTGTAGTGGAGCAGGTTGAGAGCTTCAAGTTCCTTGGTGTCCACATCACCAACAAACTAACATGGTCCAAGCACACCAAGACAGTCGTGAAAAGGGCACGACAAAACCTATTCCCCCTAAGGAGACTGAAAAGATTTGGCATGGGTCCTCAGATCCTCATTAGGTTCTACAGTTGCAACATCAAGAGCATCCTGACTGGTTGCATCACTGCCTGGTATGGCAACTGCTCGGCCTCCGACCGCAAGGCACTACAGATGGTAGTGCGTACGGCCCAGTACATCACTGGGGCCAAGCTTCCTGCCATCCAGGACCTCTATACCAGGCGGTGTCAGAGGAAGGCCCTAAAAATGGTCAAAGACTCCAGCCACCCTAGTCATAGACTGTTCTCTCTGCTACCGCACGGCAAGCGGTACCGGAGTGCCAAGTCTAGGTCCAAGAGGCTTCTAAACAGCTTCTACCCCCAAGCCATAAGACTCCTGAAAATCTAATCAAATGGCTACCCAGACTATTTGCAGACTTTACGCTGCTGCTACTCTCTGTTTATTATCTATGCATAGTCACTTTAATAACTCTACCTACATGTACATATTACCTTAATAACCGGTGCCCCCGCTCATTGACATTGACTCGGTACCAGTACCCCCTGTATATAGCCTGGCTATTGTTATTTTTACTGCTGCTCTTTAATTATTTGTTACTTTTATTTCGTATTATTTTATATTGTATTTTCGTGTGTGATTTTTTTTGGTATTCTTTCTTAAAACTGCATTGTTGGTTAAGGGTTTGTAAGTAAGCATTTCACTGTAAGGTCTAAACCTGTTGTATTCGGCACATGTGACAAATAACATTTGATTTGATTTGGTGTCCACATGCTTTTGGTCATGTAGTGTAGCTCAAGCTGGCTAACGTTAGCCATGCTAGCATGTATATAATTACATTCCAGACCAAGTGTTGGTGGTGGTGAGCTACAATCCACCAATCAAATAAATGTGTATTTGTCACATGCACCAAATACAACTGGTGTAGACTTTACCATGAAATGCTTGCTTACGAGCCCTTTCCAACAATGCAGAGTTTAAAAATAAAATAGTAACACGAGGAATAAAATAAAATACACAAGAATGGCGCTATATATAGGGTACCAGATCAATGTGCTGAGGTACGAGGTATTTGAGTTTGTGGCTGTGTTATCTAGTGGGAACCCGTTAGCGTGGCAGGCTCAGATGCTTTCTTCCCCTGGGCTCAAAGCGAAAGAGAAAATCATACCTGCTTGTTCTCATTTTGTAGTACCTCGTCTGTTCTCCTTTTTGTTTTGTAAACTTTTCGGCATTTTCTCTGTGAAGTAGGCTAGCTGACGGAGATCTGGAATCTATCTATTTGGGATTTCTCTGATTCTCCATCGGCCGGTGAAGTGCCCATCTCCCTGGCTTAGGTAGCTAACTCAGCCTGAACGCTTTCAAAAGTTTTACCATCGGATGTGCCCCAGCCATCAATCTGTAAGTCTCTGCTCTCTCTTTGCTTTGATCTGTTGTTATGTTTTAGTTTGGTTAGTTGTGTTCTAACTGGTCTCCAGTAGTTGGGCTCTAGCTTGCCGACCATAACTGTGGTTGTTGGCTAGGCTGGCTAGGTTAATAACTAGTTAGCTAAATAGCTCATGTTAGCTGGCTGGATAGCTTGCTGTCTAAGATAACTGCATATAGCTGACATTCTTTAACTGGTTAGATGGCGTTACGTATTTACAAAATGTTGTTTTACTTTAATGTAGCTGTAAGCTTGGTGTTGATAGCAATTGGGTGACTCAATTCCGACATGACTTCCGCATTCTGATCGGTTTTATGTAATAACTCAAAAAATAGAAAAGTGAGGTGTAACTTTGCATTGGGACTTTTGATGCGTATACTAATTAGGTTGAATGGCGGGAACCCGGTTATCGAGATTTACCGCCCAAAACCACTCGCTTTTCCCAGGATAAATAACTGCAAAAAAACGGTAAATTATAACAAATTATTTATATGAACAGCATGGCGTGAAATGGAACTGTTAAATTATGCAATGTCTAAATCTGGCTTCTCTACGGCATCTGCATGATGAATCAAGGGTGGGGACAGACAGCCCATCCCAGTATGGAGCGCATGTAGACCTATCATCTCATCATGCTAACTTTTTTTCATGTGATAGGTAGGCCTACATTTGCTGCAGCTACAGTAATATAAAGACAGAAAGCTGTGAAGAGACAGAATCATTAGATCATTTGTTTTGGTTCTATCCATTTGTAGCTTGTTTTTGGACACAGGTCCAGGAATGGCTAAAGGATTGCAATATTTACCTGGAACTAACCTTGCAGATAGCATTACTGGGTGATCTGAAAAGTCATAGTCAATCAATCAATAATATAATAATACTTTTAGCAAAAATGTTTATTTTTAATTCACAATCTGTAGAAGCAATGAGAATAGAAAGGTTCAGAACTTTTGTAAAACATCACAGTACGGTTGAAATATATATGGCAAATAGAAATCCCTATATGGATGGTGTTAAGAGATAGATGGGAGGTGTTGAATAGAGTTGAAGGATGGGACTAATAACAAATAACAACAAATAATAACAAAGATAGCTAATAATGTAAGCATACTGTGTCCATAATAAGTATATAGGTTGTATGTTGGGAGCTTTTGGGAAAGAGCACAGTTAGAAAGATATGGCATATAGAAGCAAACCGGATGGACATCATGAAAATGATCGGAGAGGTTGAGAGTAGAAGAAGTTCAGGAGCAATATTTTTTATTTTTTTAAAATATATATATATATATAATAGAATTATTGTAAAATTAACTCTGTCCATAAGGTGTAGATAGTAAGTATAGACCGGAAGTAGAGGCCTGGGCATTGTTGTTCACTAATTTACTCCAAGTAGGGAAAGGATGGTGAGGTTGAAAAGTAATAAAGGGGAGTATATATATAAAAAATAAAATAAAAATAAAAACATGGGGGATTGGAAGTGATGCAGACAATTACATTGATAGAAGATACAATCTATCTCCAATATTAAGCTGATCCATTCCCCCCGATTTTTTTTAAAAAAGATTATATATATATATATATATATATAAAAAAATAAAAAATAAATAAATAAAAGCGCGTCTAATTTACCCATCTCCATCTGGCTTTCGGGGTCACCTTATTTTTTATTGTAAAGATTGCAGCTGCAGAGTTTTTAAAACAGTTTATTACCCGAATATCGTTGCTTTAAATCAGTGCATGCGCGAGCATTCTCTCGCAGTCTTTCTCTCTCTCTCAATCAATTCCATTCAAATTGCATCCAAAATAGATTTCTAGATTGATATATAGCCCTATACAGTGCATTCGGAAAGTATTCAAACCCCTTGACTTTTTCCTCATCAATCTACACACAATACCCCATAATGACAAAGCATAACAGGTTTTAAGAAATGTTTGCAAATGTATTAAAAATAAAAAACGGAAATATCAAATGTACATAAGTACCTTGTTGAAGGACCTTTGGCAGCGATTACAGCCTCGATTCTTCTTGGGTATGACACTACTACAACTCCCCACTAACTACCGAATATCACCCTCCTTTCATGTTTCCCTCCTCAGGTCGGTGGTTCCTGGTCACCTGGCTGATGCCGTCCCCCGTGACACCCCTCCGACACCCCTGGACATCGAGGGGACCCGCGCCTATGCTGTTAAGTCGCTCCGGGACTCATGATGTCGTGGGGGTCAGCTCCAGTACCTGGTGGACTGGGAGGGGTACGGTCCTGAGGAGCGCTCTTGGGTCCTGGTGGCGGACATCCTGGACTCTAACATCATCCGGGATTTCCATCTCCGCCATCCGGACCGTCCCGCTCCTCGCCCTCGGGGCCGGCCCGCTCCTCGCCCTCTGGGTCGTCCTCCTGCGGCCGGAGCCGCGCGTCCGGGGGGGAGGGGGTACTGTCACGCCTACTCCTGCTCCCTCCCTCCGGCGCTCGACGTCACCGGTCTACTAGCCACCGGTCCTGGCAACCCACATTGCGCACACCTGGCAACCATCATTGCGCACACCTGCTCCCCATCATTACGCACACCTGGACTTAATCACCACCCTGATTACTCTCCCTTCATATAGCCTCAGTAGCCTCTGTCATCAGGCAGTATTGGTTTTGGTTACGTTCAGTACGCTTCTCCTGTTTTGTATTATCTTCATGTATATTATTATTAAACTCACCTTCTGCACCTACTTCCTGCATATACGTTACACTGTTCCAAGACAGGTGCATGATAATGGTCCATTCTAAATCAAAACTAATTTCACACATACATGATTTAGTTTATGTAAAGACAACATTAAATTAAGAATAGTCTGATGGGTGACAATATTAGCCTATCACTTGTGAATTATGTATTATCACTTGTGAATGATGCCCAAAGTGTGCAGTAAGGCAAGAGACAGTGCATGCCTTTTTTTTTTACTTTTTTTTATCATAGTTGCCTAGCCCATAGCCTATATGTTTTAATAAGGTTTGTATCAAAACTAAAGTGGCCAAATAATTTCTTAAAATTAAGCACATTAATCCGCTTTACAACCGGTATAGATCCTAACTGGCATACATAGGCGGCGCGTGAGTTTCAAGTTTGGGGAAGATAATTTTCACCATAGAAATGCACCTTTATAATAAAGCACATGCATAATCGTATTTGCGGTCAGAAAAGTGTTTTCCCGCTTATTTATTGCATTTTGGAACATTCGTGCTTATAGCCTACTGCTGTATGCGCATTGCTGTGCTTATAATGTGAAGAAATAGCCAAATAGTTTATCAAAATTTTAAGCTAAACGTTCTAATCTGTTGCATCAGTCGCATTGCTTTTAAAAGGTGGTTGTATTAATTTGGGATCTATTGCATCCCACAACTGTCCCAGCGTATGTTAGGAATATTTATTTATTGCACAGAAGGACAAGTTGACCAATAGAATAGGTCAACTTTTGTACTATGGGGGATAGTAGATTGACATAGGCTAGTGCTTTTGCTGTTCGTTAGGCCTACTCATCTTGCTGGCTGACGAAAAGTAGGCTAAATGTGGACAGTTCTTCTAACAACTTCAATATGCACCTTGGAATTCGATGAGGGACGCGCGCAGTTGCGTCTCCGATGTGTCTGTCTTCACTTGTAGCCTACTTCTTAGCTGTGAGAAGGACCCGATCACATGACCGGCATTGGCTAATAAGAATTGAGATATCTGAGAGAGCCATGTGAGTGAGATGTGCTTCGGAGCACGGCAGACGGGAGAAGGGAATTATATTGATTAAATTCAGCCCAAGGGCACAACGGCCACTTTGGCCGCAAAAGGCAATTGTCAAATTGTGAATGAGAGACTGATGAAGTGTGTGCAGCCTGCACAAGAAACAAATCAGAGCTCATGCCTTTCATGCAACTTTTTTCAAATCATCATTAGTCGCATCATGCAGCCTTAGAATACATACAAAATATAAACATATAGCCCAATGTTTGTATCACAACTAAAGTTGCATAAATAAATTAAGCATTTAGGGAGGATCTGTATCTTTGTTAACCGCTCAACACAGAATAGCTGTATGTGGACACTTCCTTGGAAATCGTTTGGAGAAAATATCCTTTTTATTTTATTCAGCTATGTTCAATTGTATTCTTCATACTATGAATTAAGAAAAAATAATTATATGGAATTCTAAGCAAATCCTATCTGCTAAATGAACTAGTGTAGCCTACAGCCATATGGCATAGCCATATCAGGGCCTAACATAAGGACAACTCAGAGTATGCTATTCTGTTCTGAAATATACTACATTTTCTTCATATCATGTTTCTTTAGACATGTCTAAAATCAATAATGGATTTATTGTGATGGTGTAGGCTATATTAAATGGATTTATTATACTTTTTTTAATGTAGATGTTCCAAAGGTCTGCATCAGTGGCTTGTAGGCTAAGCATGGAAGCCAGGAGATGCTAATGTGTTTATGTTAATTAACGGTCAATTACAGTGAGACCGGCAGTTATTTGCTTGACAATCACCGGCTGATGAAATTTCATGACCGCCACAGCCCTATCACTAATCTCTCTTCGTCCTCTGATAACAGCTTCTTAGGCCCATGGACTACCTTTCCACTCATCCGGTCTGCTAAAGTCATCCTCTGTACTTGAAATATCACAACTGCCTTCCTGACTGACATACCCTTTTTACATGCCTTCATGGCCTCCATATTTTTGTTATTTCTTTAGGTGCTGGCATGGTATTGTCACTGTAAGGACATGCAAAACTACTGTCAAGACTCAGATTATTGGTATTTGGTGTCACCTACTGCTTTTATTTTTCTAATGACAAATCAAATGAATGATCATTAATTTAACGCAACACAATTTGGAATCAATATGTTGCATCTAGATGATTAGATTCTGGTAGACACCACCAGCTAGCGAAAGTAACAATCTTAGTACACCTAGCTCCTATGTGTGTCCCCGTTTGGACTGATAGTCGCAGGGTCCTGGATTCGATTCCGGGGCTTCCCATCAACTTTTTATACATCAGAAGCGGGATGACACCAGCTGGAGCTGGGAGGCCATCAGAATTCTGATCGTTAACTGGGCTGGCAGGATGGATGTGGGTGAAGCGCAGGGACACCTTTTATGAAGAAATGTTGCAGTCATACTCTTAGTTCTGCAAGGACTACTACCATGTCAGAAGTTCGGGCCACTTGGCGTAATAGGACACCCAGAAATAGCACCTAAATTGGCTACAATAATATAGGCCACCAAATATGAATTAGTGATATTACTTACAAAACATGTTTAGGTTTATTTGACCGATAGCTATCCGAATGGAGAGCCATTATTAACTTGTAACACAGATGGAAGGAGCAGTATCTTTGCTTGATAACAAGCAAAAGTACACTGAACAAAAATATAAACAACATGTAAAGTGGTGGTCCCACATTTCATGAGCTGAAATAAAAAATCCCCCAATATTTTCCACATGCAAAGAAAGCTTATTTCTCTTTGTGCACAAATTTGTTTACATCCCTGTTAGTGAGCATTTCTCCTTTGCCAAGATAATGTGGCATATCAAGAAGCTGATTAAACAGCATGATCATTAAACAGGTACACCTTGTGCTGGGGACAAAAAGCCACTAAAATGTGCAGTTTTGTCACACAACACAGATGTCTCAAGATTTGAGGGAGAGTGCAATTGGCATGAGGACTGCAGGAATGTCCACCAGAGCTGTTGCCAGATAATTTAATGTTAATTTCTCTACCATAAGCTGCCTCCAATGTCGTTTTAGAGAACAACCGCAAACCATGTATAACCACGCCAGACCCATCCACGTCCGGCACCTTCACCTGCGGGGTAGTTTGTGTGGGAGTGGGCAGGAGTGCTGAGGAGTATTTCTATCTGTAATAAAGCCCTTTTGTGGGGAAAAACACATTCTGATTGGCTGGGCCTGGCTGCCAAGTGGGTAGGCCTATGCCCAAGGCCCACCCATGGCTGCACCCCTACCCAGTCATGTGAAATCCATAGATTAGGGCCTGATTTATTTATTTCAATTAACTGATTTCCTTATATGAACTGTAACGCTGTAAAATCTTTGAAATGTTGCATTTATATTTCTGTTCAGTATAGCTGGCTAGCTAGGTAAAGAAAGAATAAACAGAGATAGCTAGCATTTCTCTTCATTTTCCATTGCTAGCTTGGTAAATAATGATAGTATACCGGTTTAATCCACATGAAATCACTTTGCAGTGGATTCGTTCGCTAGCAAGTCGGGCTTTGCTGTCAATGGCTGTCACATTTACGTGGCGCGAATTGGGCACGAAGATAGCTACTGGACCCATAGACGGGTTGGTGGTTTAGCAACAAAACCGACACGGACAAAACAGACTGGGTTGGCATAGATTGTTGACATGTAAGCTATATTGCCTCCAATGTTTATTGAAAACATAAATACATTTGCACAATGAGCACTTGTCTCTCAAAAACATCATTACAGTTGTTGGTTAGCTAGCTAGCGAATTTTAACCCTCAACGTTCCACAATGTGGTGAAAATGGCAGCCATATTGGTCAGGGAGATCCGAACCAGGCATAATCCTGATTTTACTTCTGCAGAAAAGAAGTAAGGCGTGTGATATATCAGAAATTGTGTAATAAAATTGTCAACCTAAAATTGTTATTATAGTTTAAGGGTTTTATACCAATATAGCCTCTAAAATATGCAAACAGTCCACACGTCTCAATGTTTGTTTTCTTGGACAGCTGTGATTGCTATTATATGATGCAATGTCAGTATTTGTTGCATTTACAACTTGTCTGTCCTATCAACCGATTTCATCCAGTGTATAGCTGTGGATTGACAATTGTTTGAATGGAATGTTGGCATATTGGCAGTTCATTATAAATATTAATGGAATCATTCCTCTAAAACTGTCTGGGTAACTAACTCCCTGACCAGAATGGCTGACCTTTAGACCATAAGAAGGTTCATGTCTATTGTAGTATTCTAATTCCATGACTGGACCAAAGATTCATCTTTAATCTCTGGGCTGGGCAAGTTAGAGACATCAAAAGTTATGGTAGACTGCTAGAGGGGAAAACTGCTGGTAGGCTAGGAGAAAAGCAGGTGGAGTAAACAAAACAATGTATCTTTTAAGCAACTGTTTACATCAGTGTGGCCTAGGCCCTACGGAGTAGATAGACAATCATGCCAAACTAATTAACTTAAAACATTCATAAGCTCATTATGAATCAAGATCGTCAAACAAAATAGTCTGTAAAGTGTTAAGCTCCAAAGATGTAGCCTACAAGTATGCAGGTGAAAATCCCCACACAACACATTTCACAAGGGCAAGATGATTTATGTACTTATCGTTTTCTGGTTGCATGAGGAGTCCTGAGCTCTTAGGTCTAATTCTATTGGATTTGTGGAGTTATATCTACCACGAACAAAACTTGCGTTAATAGTTATAATATGGACAACATTCCTCTTAAAATTGTCATTATGAAGAGAAAGTCCCAAAAAATATTTGCCCTTGCCCTGCAAAAAGAAAATACATTTTATTAGGCAGCATTCTCATCTCACAGAAAAATAGCCATCAGGTGCCATCCAGTGGTGGTATTGTACAACTGCAGTTGAATCTAACACGGTTGATTGTTTCCTATTGTACATACAAATTCTGAAAATATTTTTGTACATAAACACTAAGACAACGCCACATTTTACAGTTACTGAAATTATGCCCGAAATGCAATCATAACCATTAATGGGTTCGTACTTTTCCGCAACTAAGTTCACCACAGGTTTCAGCAAACGTTTAAGCAGACGCATTCCTGAGCATTTCTTACCAAGATACAACCACACTCAAAATACACAAAATAGAAAAATTATAAATTCCATTCAATTAGAAAACAAAAGGTAATTCAGAATGAAAAAGCTATGAATGATCTGATCAGAGACATTTAAAACTCAGATGTTCAGTTAAGTTCAATTGCAGTTAAGTTTTAAAAGGGAAGAAGAAAAGTCAAAGGGTCTATAAAAGCAACATCTGAATTCACAAAGTTTTTGTGAGCAATATACATGCTGCAGACAGTTTCACAATACATCTAAACATGTGACTGGGAACTGGGTGTTCAGACCTCAGTAGCGGCGACCGAAGGCCCCGCCACCCTGCATCATCTGGTTCTGACGATTCAGAGCTCCAGAGAGGGACTGGGAGGTCCCTGTTGTCATGTAGCCTCCACCACGACTGTGGGTCAGAAAACAAGACACCATTAGGACCAGAATTGTCGTATGTCTCCTTTGTGATAGAAACATAGTAAATACTGCCATATATTTGAATTTACCTTGCCATTCCTCCCCGTGCCCCCATGTGACTTTGGCCTGGGATGCCCCCGTCTCGACCTGTTTGCCAGGTTCTGTCCCAGTCACGGCCCTCCCTGAAAGAAACCACAGACAGACAGTCAGTGACAAGCAGCTCATAGCACACCTTGGTATCCATCTGGTGAGAGGTAAATTTAAACTTGACAAAACCATCTAAAAATCAAACTGACCTCGGATTAATAGTACGCTTGTCATAACTTCCTGCTGCGGTCCAGGCGTCCCTCCCATGCCTCTCGGTACGGTCCGAGAAGTGCTGCTGAGGGAAGCATGATTAAAACCAAACAATCGTGTCACATTTAAAATGGCACAAAATGCTGTAAAACAGGTGGTACTACATGAACATCAACAACTCTCATATTGGTGCCTAATGGCATACATGAGGCCATGTCTCTTACTGTGCTATCCCGGTCTGCAACTACAGCCCGTGAAGTGTCCCTCCTACAGGAAAGATCACAGATTAAACATTATTAAACACAAACATTGATTATTGATCGAAACATGGCATACAACCACAAATTCATCACCAACAAGCAGTTGGCCATTAATACTACTTTTTACGTAAGTGTAAACATAAGCATCTATGATGCCTACATAACATAACAGACGCCATAAACAGTCATTACAACTGGTGTCAGCTCACGGAAAATAACCTTACTCAGCCTACTCTGTACCTGTCAATGACGGCATCGTCCTGGTAGCGTCCACGGTCCCGGTGGTCAATGTCTTGGTAGCGCTCCTGGCGACCGAAGTCTGAGCGCCCCCCATAGCGGTCATCCATAGCCAGCCTCTTGTCCTGCCAGTCGTCTTTCCTACAAGCAGCAGGTCTTTGTCAGTCGCAATAAAATATTCTCAAACCATGCACACCTTGTCATGACAGTCATGTACACTGAAGATCTCGATTAAGGCTGAGGTTGTTATGTGGCCAGCCATCTATTCTATTTTATGATAGAGACCTGGTAAGTCAAACAGGGGTACTGACGCAGTGGAGAGGGGGACAGATGGGGATAAAGTGTGTACCTGTCAATGTCGGCGTAGGGCCTCTTGAGTGGGCGGCGGTCCTGCTCAAAGCGCAGCTGCTCCTGCTGCCTGCGGAGCTCCTCCCTCTCCCGTTGGATCCTCTCCTGCTCACGCCGGCGCTCGTACTCCACACGCTGACGCTCACGCTCCAGGAACTCGCGCTCCATGCGGTCAAATTTCAGCCGCTCCTTCTCCACCTCCAGCCAGTTTCTTTTCCGCAGGAGGCGCTCACACTCCTCCTTCTCCCGGAACAGGCGGATACGCTCACGCTCAGTGCGGTTGTCTGCGCTGCCACGGTCTGGGCCACTGCCGCGCTCACTGGGCCAATCAGAAAGCATAGGAGATATTTAGTGGAATCACTTTGAATGACCAGTCTCTTTTCAAAACATTCTAACTGCTGTAACAAGCTAACAGAGTACAGACACATGCATACGCATGTGAAGAGACACACAAAGGTACAGATATGCACACACACATTGTAATATTGTTGTATGGTGGCATTAAACATTTTGTATTGTAGATATGTAGTGGTGTAATAATGTTATGACGTACTGTTTTCTCTTTTGTTTTATATGTAAGTGCTTTAATATGTTTGGACCCCAGGAAGAGTAGTGGGGATCCCTAATAAATACAAATACAACCTGGCTTCATTCTTAGCAATAAGGTGAAATGTTTTGCAGCTATAGTAACTCCTCACCCAGAGTGCCTGCGTCGCTCCACCTCCCTGATGTCCCTCTCCCGCTGCCGCCGTCTCTCCCGCTCACGCTGCTCCTTGATCTGGTCAAACGACAGGATGTCCTTCTCTTTGCTTGGGGACTTGCGGTCGCGACTCTTGGTGCTCTGTATTGAACAACACAAAAGCTCATGTAGCGTAACCATTTTTTCCACAAAAGTTGGAGGTGGAAGTTCAATAGATGGAGCATAGATGTCAGCGTTTGGGTATCTTACCCGGTCTTTGCTTTTGGCTTTCACGCTGATGACAGGCTCTCCCTTGGACTTGTCCATCACCACTGTCCTTTCATTACGTTTGCCATCTTTTCCGACTTCACCTTCAGCCTTTTCGTCCTTGTTGGCATCGGACCTGGAGAAAGAAAATAGTTAAAAACACGAATCTAGTATCTGATGACATACAGTAAGTATATAGCTTAAAGTGTAATGACTTTGACATGTTCTCAGAGCTTACTTGGAGTCTGAGGAGTGTCTCCTGTCGGTGCCAGACTTAGCGTCACTATTGTCAGCAGGCTTCTTCCCAGCAGGCTCGTTCTTAGCCTGGAACAGAGGTCGGAGGTCAAACAATGGTGAGACAGATTATAACGGCAGACCTGCCAACCATTAAGAATTTGTATGAGTACCACTTCAGCGTGGCATCACCACCTCCGGAGCCCCACGTCGGCACACATGCGAATCCCACACTGCTCAAATCATAGGCAAATGCACCTTTTTTAGCCTAATAATGTTGACAGAAGACTGCCTCAGTAGGAATGGTATGCTATAGACTTATGGGTACTTGGTAATTGGCTGCTTTTCAGTAGCTAACTAGAAATGTTTAAATGTACACATTTTCTGACAAGGTGGTGCTGATGTAGGCCTAAGGTTGGGTAGGGAGGGAGGTCCGGAGGGGGGGGGGGGTCAGTCAACTCCCCCCTCAGGGGGTTTGGAGCATTTGGCATTTTTGAAAAACCTGTAAATGCCATTTCCTGAAACCTAGAGTCTTGAGCTCTATTCGGACAGGATTAGTTTTACTGGGGGAGGTCGGTAATATAATTAACTGATTCGATAAAAACGCATATCAAGTGCAAGTGTGCTGTTTAGCTCACATCTGAAGGCTGGGGGGCCATTTAGGACGTCTTCTACTACAGATCGCTAAAATATCCTAATGATTATGATCACACTTCCTCAATTCAAATATTATGAAGACACTATACCAAAGACGGTTTGGTATGGTTGAAAGAAACTCCAGTTATCAGTGTAGCCTGGACTTATTGAAATATATTCACGCCTAGAAGAAAAAAACTTCCAGGCTTCCGTCATAACTGTCAACTTATAAAAACAAACAAAAAAAGATTTACAGGGAGCAGTTTAAAAAAGAAAAACTAATCCCGTCCGAATCGTTCTCTGGAATAACGGACATTCTGGGTTAATAAATACATAGCCAATGTTATCTAGTAATAATAGTCTCGTGCGAATAGGGTTTTAAATGATATCAAAAATTGTAGCCAATGATGATTCAAATTAATAGCCGCTTTATGTGGATAGTCTAGTGAAAATGTAAACTTGCATCATCTTAATTGAGTTAGTGGAGAAAATTCTGAATAATTCAATTACTGGATGCAATGTAGTCGTCTAGATTGATGTAGGCTATTTGGAATATGAAACAACTGAACTAGGCCTATATGAGCTGGTTTCAGATCTCCATCCCTGACCTAATCCATCAATTTAGGTCTGACTATTAGGCTTCTGTTGACATACAGCTATATCAACAGTTCTTGATCTGTCCTAACATTCCGTTTAAAAATTAATCGGCCTAACATAACTTTCTGTGAAGGACGGTGTTAGCAGAACAGCTCTGCCATTTCTGTTCCATCCACAGAGCGACACGCACTGAACTACCGCAACACTGCACGTTTCCTTCCTTGTCAATGCGCTCACGCCTACTACCATTGCAGAGACCAAAGCATGTGCGGGCAAGAGTGTTCACGCTTCGTTGACTAACCGCTGTAGCTAACTACCTTTGTCGTAATGATGCCTTAGCTAAGGAGCTAACTACAAAATAAGTGGTTGTGCGCTTGACTAATACATACAATTCTGTATTTGGCAAACAGTTCGTTCTCCATTTTCCCTACCCCTTTTACTCACACATCAGTGGTATCAACAGACGAAGTGGAAAGTGGCCATCCAGCACGAGGGAGGGAAATAGTACTAAGACTAAAGGGCAGGCCGGAGCGGAGAGCTAGAGATTTTCTCTCCTCGCCCAAGTCGTCTGATTGGCTCAGCTCCAACTTCAGACACTTGAGTCAAAAACCACAATGTGCCAACTAGAAGCCTATTTTGGGGAGTTTTTTGTACCAGCTTACTTTGATCTCAAATTGCGTGCATGGTACACCTAAAGCGTGCAGGTTGGCCGGTCTGTAACGGTCAATCCTCACTTCTCTGAATGAAGGCATCCCATACATTTGATAAAAATACAGGTGGTCTAAGAGGCCACTGATATAGAAGATGGTAGATAATGACCCTCACCCTCTCCACAGAGATCATTCTACCGTGGAGCTCGGTCCTGTGCAGGTGGCTGATGCACTTGGTGGCCTCCTCCGTGGAACACATGGTGACAAAACCGTAGCAGCGAGCCCCGGGGCTCCGGGCATTAGTCACCACTTTAGCTCCAACAACCTGATGTTGAGACGGAGAAGGATAGGACACTTAATTCATGGGCAGTGAAAATGTGTATGTGGGGTCCGAAAGTACAGGCAGTAAAGTACCATTTCACACCTACATCTTGCTCAATTACATTCATGCATGAACATATACACCAAAAAAGGGGTGGTTATTTTTTCCTCAGGATACTGACCTTTCCATACTTGCTGAACAGAGTCTTTAGATCAGTCGCTCTGGTGGTGGAGGAGAGGCCGCTAACCCACAGGTTTCTGCCACTACTAGCTGGAGCGCTACCTGTAGGGGCTTTCAGAACACAGCCAAACATGAGCCAAATGTACACAGACATTCAACTCAGAGCTGATTCAGCACCTCATTCAGATGTGACCATTGTAGGAAATTGCAAAAGACGTACTCACATCACATCCCAATTACAGAATGATACAGGATGAACAATGTTTACACTTACCCTTTTCATCTTTTGAGTCAGGCTTGCTACCTTTTTCCTCATCAGAACTAAAGACAAAGAGAACACACAATGAATATTTGGAAGTGAGAAGACCTGGGGGGAGGGGGCTCTCATCCAGATGAATCATACTTACCCTGTGCACACAGTAATTAACCCCAGCATATACAAAATTACAGTGATTTGGGTGTGTGTCAATGTTACAAGGCTGCCTTACATGGCCAAAGAAACTCCCAATACATTACTTTATGATGGTAAAGAGGTGAGGTAGGGGTGGGGAATGACAAAATGATAACTTGACAAATGCAGACCATTTTACCTCCAGAAGAGCACCAAAACTTGCTAAAATAGGAGCCAATGCAACAGAGATAGCCATTGTTCTAGTAGACAGAAAACAACAAACCTCTTTTTCTGATCATCGCCCTCAACAGAAGAGGACTCTTTCACTGCCGTTGATTCTGCAGCATTCTCTTCAGTCTTCTTCTCTTCCTCCTCACCCTCAGCTTTAGAGACCATTTCCGAATCAACAGCGCTTTCGGTTTCACCCGCGCCCTGCTCGCTTACGCTAACAGCCCGAGTGCTCTTGCTTTCAGGGTCAACTGCCTCTTCTGGGACATTTTGAGTGTCCTCAGTGTCTTTCGTTTCACTCGCAGTTAGCTTAGCAACGTCCATGTCGCTAGTCGACAGTTCAGGCTCCAAATTGATGGCCTCCTTGGCTTTAGTGGTGTTGCACACATCGTCTTCCTCGGCAACATTGACCATGTCCCCGATGGTGGCTTGATCTTCTGTCGGTGGCTCCTGGCGCTCTTCATTTAGCGGCTCAGATAAACAAGACCCGGCTACTTTCTCATTTTCTACGGATTTAACAGGAATAGAATGGCACAGAGTTTAATTACTTCTGAAACACAGCAATGGTTAACGTGGAACTGGCAAGGCTGGAAAAGGACGTGGCCCTCCGCTGTCATTGAACTACGTATACACAGATACACACGTAACAAGAGACTGGAAAAACCAAAGAGACTGACCAAGCAGCCTAACTCCTCATTCAAGTCGACCATTTCAGTTCACCTGATCCCTAGGCAGAAAATGATCTGATCTGAAGAAAGCCACAAGATCAGCAGAGGCTCCATGAAGGTCCATCTTCATGCAATTGCTGACTTCATGAGTGTCCATAATCTGGTAAGTGACAGCGAATTCAGATTTCTTTTGGTTTGTATAACAAGTCCATTAGTCTCATCTCCAGTGAGAATATTAGTCAGAGTCCTAAAAAGGCTTTTGAATGGTTGGTTTCAAATGATGGGCCTCAGTCTTCTCTTCTTGGTCTTTGCGTGGCAACCTAAAAACACTGTTACCTGCAACAACTAAACCTTTAATTACTGGCTTTGCGCTTCAGATTGTTAACCAGTTCTGTGTTAATAATAGGAGGGTGCCCAAAATAGACAGATTAATTTATCAGTATTTAACAATTCTAGTTAACAAGCGTCAACACACAGTCAGCAATTATCTTTGGATTTCCAGTCTCTTCCTGACCAACCACAGGCATGAATGTTAATCTAAAAGGACTTGCATACCGAGTTTAACACTGCAAAAAGAGTGTGCATTCATATCAACTTCCAACCCCTTTTCAACAGTACCTATTTCTTCCTTTGAGTCTTTGGGCTCCGGATCCTTCTCTTGAACCTAAGGGAATAAAAGGAAAATGTATCTAGTGTAACATGGCTCGGTACCTAACACAATTGGGGTTTTACAGTCTGTTTTCCTTCCAACTACACACAAATGATTATGAAATGCTGCTTGCATTTTAGTTCAACTATAACACTTTAGGTAATGGGCAAATTAGATCTTCCTTCTCTTCAATGTCTGCTAATTCAGGCTGTGCCTCCTAGTTTTAAAAAAGAGAAAAAAACAAGTGGGAGAATATTGGAATCATCATTAGATATGACTGTGCCACAATAGCAGCAAGTTTGTCTCACCTCTTCAGGTTTGGCTTCACTCATTGGCTCAGGAGAGCCAGAGACTCCATTGTGTTCATCTTCGTTCATGGCCTCTTCATCAGCCAGGATCTCGGGGTTGACTTCATCCGATGGAGAGTTCAGGACTTCATCTGTGTCGTACTCCTCCTCGGCTGGCATACTGTTGTCATTCTCAGCCTCATCAAGCACATTCATATCCAGGATGTCCATGTCCTGCATGTTGTCATCCTTGAATGGAATTATAGGAGGTGAATTTATTAACAGATTGTTATCCAGGTAGTGCATAGTGATTGCATTAGATAAAACCAGGTGATTCAATGGTAGACACTCACCTGGCCATCCCCCGAATCTTCCTCAATGGTGCAGTCCTCTGATTCATCGTTCTCATGTCTTTTCCCTGCAGACAAGATCGTAATTGGAATGCAATTGGATATCACGAAATTGGGGAGAAGGGGGTAAAACATTTTCAAGTCTCTCTAATATAAAATTACTCCAAGACATCATTGCTTACTTATGACCTTGCTCTCACTCCCTTAACATACCTTTGGAGGTCCGTTTAGCCAGTGCCGCCTTAGGAGTTGCATCGAGAACAACCGCTATCTCATCTGGGTTTCCACCCTCTTCTTCAATAGCCTGTGGAGAAATTGACATACTGAATTATTATAGTTACCTGGCTAGCTAGCCAACTACGTTATATCTGGTTTAAGGAGTTTAGCCAACTTGACTATTATCTAACACACGAATATGTGGTCAGCTACAACACAGTGCTAGTTAGTGGAAATTATGACTTACATAAACATCTGACCCGGAAAGCAAGCTTGCAGGCCTAGGAGCAGGCCTAGGAGCAGCGTTTCCCTAATCTCTCCTCCAGTGCCTACAACCTTTCAGCTTATTCGATGTATTTTAGTACTAACACATCTGATTCAAATGGCCAACTAATCACTAAGGCTTTCATTAGTTGAATCGGGCATACTAACTAGTTAGTTCTAGAATACGGAGTGGGGGTGCTCGAGGATAGGTTTTTGGAAAGGGCACCATGTGGCTACCGCGCCCGCTCACAAAGGCCTTGCCGTTCGGCTACGCAAGGCCATGGCTAGCAGATGTTAGTTTAATTTATTTGAAATAAATACACAATTTAGTTAGCTAGCTAATTCTAGTGGTTATATACATCATGCAACTAACGTTAACTAATGACGTGACATTGGTTCCAGTTCATTTTTGAATTATCATGATGCATAAACACAGCTAGCTACTAGTTAGCATGGCTAACGTTACCTTTTTCAGCCTCTCTGTCAGCGTACTCTTGATGCCGGTGGCGTCCAGATTTCGTCTTTTTAATTCTGCTTTCAAGTCAATGACTCTCAGCTCCGACAATTTGCGAATTGCTCCCTCAGGAATCTCTACGCCCCCTGCTTCTCCTGTCGAATAGTTTTCAGACATGATTACACAGAGAAAACGCTATTTTGTTGCAAGTACAGGTTAGCTAATCTCTTGCACGAAACAATCAGCCTACTGTTACAAAATGGCGTGCTATGAACAGGGACTTCCACTGCGCATGTGTTATCTGATTACCTTTTGTGAAAAGGGGCAGTGTTCTTATGAACGCCTAAACGTGCTCTTCTTCTTCTTCTTCTTCGAGTTTTATATCGAGCTACACGCAAAAGGTGTATTGTCGCCACCAACTGAACGGAGGTGCAAAAAATATATAAGACAAAAGTAAATTCAATACGGGGAAGCGAAAATGTACATTAATCCACACAAACTACAAGCCCCAAAAAATACACAGTACCAGTCAAAAGTTTGGACACACCTACTCATTCCATTAAAAAAAAACTATTTTCTACATTGTAGAATAATAGTGAAGACATCAAAACTATGAAATAACACATATGGAATCATGTTGTAACCCAAAAAGTGTTAAACATGGAATCATGTAGTAACCCAAAAAGTGTTAAACAAATAAAAATATATTTTACATTTGAGATTCTTCAAAGTAGCCACCCTTTGCCTTTGCCTTTTTTATTTTTTTATTTCACCTTTATTTAACCAGGTAAGCCAGTTGAGAACAAGTTCTCATTTACAACTGCGACCTGGCCAAGATAAAGCAAAGCAGTGCGATAAAAACAACAACACAGAGTTTCATATGGGGTAAAAAATACATAAAGTCAAAAAATACAACAGAAAATATATATACAGTGTGTGCAAATGTAGCAAGTTATGGAGGTAAGGCAATAAATAGGCTATAGTGCAAAATAATTACAATTAGTATTAACACTGGAATGCTAGATGTGCAAGAGATTATGTGCAAATAGAGATACTGGGGTGCAAAAGAGCAAAATAAATAACAATATAGGGATGAGGTAGTTGGGTGGGCTAATTTCAGATGGGCTGTGTACAGGTGCAGTGATCGGTAAGGTGCTCTGACAACTGATGCTTAAAGTTAGTGAGGGAGATAAGAGTCTCCAGCTTCAGAGATTTTTGCAATTCGTTCCAGTCATTGGCAGCAGAGAACTGGAAGGAATGGCGGCCAAAGGAGGTGTTGGCTTTGGGGATGACCAGTGAGATATACCTGCTGGAGCGCAGACTACGGGTGGGTGCTGCTATGGTGACCAATGAGCTAAGATAAGGCGGGGATTTGCCTAGCAGTGATTTATAGATGGCCTGGAGCCAGTGGGTTTGACGACAAACATGTAGTGAGGACCAGCCAACAAGAGCGTACAGGTCACAGTGGTGGGTTGTATATGGGGCTTTGGTGACAAAACGGATGGCACTGTGATAGACTACATCCAATTTGCTGAGTAGAGTGTTGGAGGCTATTTTGTAAATGACATCGCCGAAGTCAAGGATCGGTAGGATAGTCAGTTTTACGAGGGCATGTTTGGCAGCATGAGTGAAGGAGGCTTTGTTGCGAAATAGGAAGCCGATTCTATATTTAACTTTGGATTGGAGATTCCTAATGTGAGTCTGGAAGGAGAGTTTACAGTTTAACCAGACACCTAGGTATTTGTAGTTGTCCACATACTCTAGGTCAGACCCGTCGAGAGTAGTGATTCTAGTCAGGTGGGCGGGTGCCAGCAGCGTTCGATTGAAGAGCATGCATTTAGTTTTACTAGTGTTTAAGAGCAGTTGGAGGCTACTGAAGGAGTGTTGTATGGCATTGAAGCTCGTTTGGAGGATTGTTAACACAGTGTCCAATGAAGGGCCAGATGTATACAAAATGGTGTCGTCTGCGTAGAGTTGGATCTGAGAGTCACCAGCAGCAAGAGCGACATCATTGATATACACGGAGAAAAGAGTCGGCCCAAGAATTGAACCCTGTGGCACCCCCATAGAGACTGCCATAGGTCCAGACAACAGGCCCTCCAATTTGACACATTGAACTCTTTCTGAGAAGTAATTGGTGAACCAGGCGAGGCAGTCATTTGAGAAGCCTTGATGACAGCTTTGCACACTCTTGGCATTCTCTCAACCAGCTTCATGGGGTAGTCACCTGGAATGCATTTCAAATAACAGGTGTGCACTGTTAAAAGTTAATTTGTGGAATTTCTTTCCTTAATGCGTTTGAGACAATCAGTTGTGTTGTGACAAGGTAGGGTGGTATACAGAAGATAGCCCTATTTGGTAAAAGACCAAGTCCATATTATGGCAAGAACAGCACAAATAAGCAAGGATAAGCGACCGTCCATCATTACTTTAAGACATGAAGGTCAGTCAATACAGAACATTTCAAGAACTTTGAACGTTTCTTCAAGTGCAATCGCAAAAACCATCAAGCACTATGATGAAACTGGCTCTAATGAGGACCGCCACAGGAAAGGAAGACCCAGAGTTACCTCTGCTGCAGAGGATAAGTTAATTAGAGTTAACTGCACCTCAGATTGCAGCCCAAATAAATGCTTCACAGAGTTCAAGTAACAGACACATCTCAACATCAACAGTTCAGAGGAGACTGCGTGAATCAGGCCTTCATGGTCGAATTGCTACAAAGAAACCACTACTAAAGGACACCAATAAGAAGAAGAGACTTGCTTGGGCCAAGAAACACGAGCAATGGACATTAGACCGGTGGAAATCTGTCCTTTGGTCTGATGAGTCCAAATTTGAGATTTTTGGTTCCAACCACCGTGTCTTTGTGAGACGCAGAGTAGGTGAACGGATGATCTCCGCTTGTGTGGTTCCCACCGTGAAGCATGGAGGAGGAGGTGTGATGGCGTGGGGGTGCTTTGCTGGTGACAATATCAGTGATTTATTTAGAACTCATGGCACACTTAACCAGCATGGCTACCACAGCATTCTGCAGCGATACGCCATCCCATCTTGTTTGCGCTTAGTGGGACTATCATTTGATTTTCAACAGGACAATGAACAAAAACACACCTCCAGGCTGTGAAAGGGCTATTTGGCCATGAAGGAGAGTGATGGAGTGCTGCATCAGATTACCTGGCCTCCACAATCACCCGACCTCCACCCAATTGAGATAGTTTGGGATGAGTTGGACTGCAGAGTGAAGGAAAGCAGCCAACAAGTGCTCAGCATATGTGGGAACTCCTTCAAGACTTTTGGAAAAGCATTCCTCATGAAGCTGGTTGAGAGAATGCCAAGAGTATGCAAAGCTGTCATCAAGGCAAAGGGTGGCTACTTTGAAAAATCTAAAATGTAAAATATATTTTGATTTGTTTAACACTTTTTTGGTTACTCCATGATTCCATGTGTTATTTCATAGTTTTGATGTCTTCACTATTATTCTACAATATAGAAAAGAGTAAAACATAAAGAAAAACTCTTGAATGAGTAGGTGTGTCCAAACTTTTGACTGGTACTGTATATATTTTTTGTAGTTTGTGTGGATTCATGTTCATTTTCCCTGAACACACTGAACAGAAATATAAATGCAACAATTTCTAAGATTTTACTGAGTTACAGTTCACATAAGGAAATCAGTCAATGGAAATAATTAAATTAGGCCCTAATCTATGGATTTCACATGACTGGGAATACAGATATACAGTGGGGAGAACAAGTATTTGATACACTGCCGATTTTGCAGGTTTTCCTACTTACAAAGCATGTAGAGGTCTGTAATTTTTTTATCATAGGTACACTACAACTGTGAGAGACGGAATCTAAAACAAAAATCCAGAAAATCACATTGTATGATTTTTAAGTAATTAATTTGCATTTTATTGCATGACATAAGTATTTGATACATCAGAAAAGCAGAACTTAATATTTGGTACAGAAACCTTTGTTTGCAATTACAGAGATCATACGTTTCCTGTAGGTCTTGACCAGGTTTGCACACACTGCAGCAGGGATTTTGGCCCACTCCTCCATACAGACCTTCTCCAGATCCTTCAGGTTTCGGGGCTGTCGCTGGGCAATATGGACTTTCAGCTCCCTCCAAAGATTTTCTATTGGGTTCAGGTCTGGAGACTGGCTAGGCCACTCCAGGTCCTTGAGATGCTTCTTATGGAGCCACTCCTTAGATGCCCTGGCTGTGTGTTTCGGGTCGTTGTCATGCTGGAAGACCCAGCCACGACCCATCTTCAATGCTCTTACTGAGGGAAGGAGGTTGTTGGCCAAGATCTCGCGATACATGGCCCCATCCATCCTCCCCTCAATACGGTGCAGTCGTCCTGTCCCCTTTGCAGAAAAGCATCCCCAAAGAATGATGTTTCCACCTCCATGCTTCACGGTTGGGATGGTGTTCTTGGGGTTGTACTCATCCTTCTTCTTCCTCCAGACACGGCGAGTGGAGTTTAGACCAAAAAGCTCTATTTTTGTCTCATCAGACCACATGACCTTCTCCCATTCCTCCTCTGGATCATCTAGATGGTCATTGGCAAACTTCAGACGGGCCTGGACATGTGCTGGCTTGAGCAGGGGGACTTTGCGTGCGCTACAGGATTTTAATCCATGACGGCGTAGTGTGTTACTAATGGTTTTCTTTGAGACTGTGGTCCCAGCTCTCTTCAGGTCATTGACCAGGTCCTGCCGTGTAGTTCTGGGCTGATCCCTCACCTTCCTCATGATCATTGATGCCCCACGAGGTGAGATCTTGCATGGAGACCCAGACTGAGGGTGATTGACCGTCATCTTGAACTTCTTCCATTTTCTAATAATTGCGCCAACAGTTGTTGCCTTCTCACCAAGCTGCTTGCCTATTGTCCTGTAGCCCATCCCAGCCTTGTGCAGGTCTACAATTTTATCCCTGATGTCCTTACACAGCTCTCTGGTCTTGGCCATTGTGGAGAGGTTGGAGTCTGTTTGATTGAGTGTGTGGACAGGTGTCTTTTATACAGGTAACGAGTTCAAACAGGTGCAGTTAATACAGGTAATGAGTGGAGAACAGGAGGGCTTCTTAAAGAAAAATGAACAGGTCTGTGAGAGCCAGAATTCTTACTGGTTGATAGGTGATCAAATCCTTATGTCATGCAATAAAATGCAAATTAATTACTTAAAAATCATACAATGTGATTTTCTGGATTTTTGTTTTAGATTCCATATCTCACAGTTGAAGTGTACCTATGATAAAAATTACAGACCTCTACATGCTTTGTAAGTAGGAAAACCTGCAAAATCGGCAGTGTATCAAATACTTGTTCTCCCCACTGTACATCTGTTGGTCACAGATACCTTAAAAGAAAGGTAGCGGTGTGGATCAGAAAACCAGTCAGTATCTGGTGTGACCACCATTTCCCTCATGCAGCGCGACGCATAGAGTTGATCAGGCTGTTGATTGTGGCCTGTGGAATGTTGTCCCACTCCTCTTCATTGGCTGTGCGAAGTTGCTGGACATTGGCGGGAACTGGAACACGCTGTCGTCCAGAGCATCCCAAACATGCTCAATGGATGACATGTCTGGTGAGTATGCAGGCCATGGAAGAATTGGGAAATGTTCAACTTCCAGGAATTGTGTACGGATCCTTGCGACATGGGGCCGTGCATTATCATGCTGAAACATGAGGTGATGGCGGTGGATGAATGGCACGACAATGGGCCTCAGGATCTCATCACGGTATCTCTGTGCTTTCAAATTGCCATCGACAAAATGCAATTGTGTTCATTGTCTGTAGTTTATGCCTGCCCATACCATAACCCCACCGCCACCATGGGGCACTCTGTTCACAACATTGATATCAGCAAATCGCTCGGCCACACAACGCCAAACATGTGGTCTGCGGTTGTGAGGCCGGCTGGACAAACTGCCAAATTCTCTAAAACGACGTTGGAGGTGGCTTATGGTAGAAAAATGAACATTCAATTCTCTGGCAACAGCTCTGGACATTCCTACAGTCAGCATGCCAATTGAATGCTCCCTCAAAACTTGAGACATCTGTGGCATTGTGTTGTGAGACAAAACTGCACATTTTAGAGTGGCCTTTTATTGTCCCCAGCACAAGGTGCACCTGTGTAATGATCATGCTGTTAAATCAGCTTCTTGATATGCCACACCTGTCAGGTGGATGAATTATCTTGGCAAAGGAGAAATGCACACTAACAGGGATGCATATTAATTTGTGCACAGAATTTGAGAGAAATAAGCTTTCTGTGCGTCTGGAAAATTTCGGGGATCTTTTATTTCAGCTCATGAAACATGGGACAAAGAGTTTATTGTTTTGTTCAGGGTATAAACATTGCCACTCCTTTAGTGATTTGAAAACTCAAATACCCTGCTCAGGCAATACCCTGCTCAGGCTCTGGGGCCTGAGAGGGTTGGACTGCACGAGACAGTACTCCATGTACAGTGCATTCAGAAAGTATTCAGACCCCTTGACCTTTTCCACATTTTGTTACGTTACAGCCTTATTCTATAATGGATTAAAAGAAAAATCCTCATCAATCTACACACAATACCCCATAATGACAAAGCGAAAACATCCTTGAGATGTTTCTACAACTTGATTGGAGTCCACCTGTGGTAAATTAAATTGATTGGACATGATTTGGAAAGGCACACACCCGTCTACAGTGAGGGAAATAAGTATTTGACCCCTCTCAATCAGAAAGATTTCTGCCTCCCAGGTATCTTTTATACAGGTAACGAGCTGAGATTAGGAGCACACTCTTAAAGGGAGTGCTCCTAATCTCAGTTTGTTACCTGTATAAAAGACACCTGTCCACAGAAGCAATCAATCAATCAGATTCCAAATTCTCCACCATGGCCAAGACCAAAGAGCTCTCCAAGGATGTCAAGGACAAGATTGTAGACCTACACAAGGCTGGAATGGGCTACAAGACCATCGCCAAGCAGCTTGGTGAGAAGGTGACAACAGTTGGTGCGATTATTCGCAAATGGAAGAAACACAAAATAACTGTCAATCTCCCTCGGCCTGGGGCTCCACTCACCTCGTGGAGTTGCAATGATCATGAGAACGGTGAGGCATCAGCCCAGAACTACACGGGAGGATCTTGTCAATGATCTCAAGGCAGCTGGGACCATAGTCACCAAGAAAACAATTGGTAACACACTACGCCGTGAAGGACTGAAATCCTGCAGCGCCCGCAAGGTCCCCCTGCTCAAGAAAGCACATATACATGCCCGTCTGAAGTTTGCCAATTAACATCTGAATGATTCAGAGGAGAACTGGGTGAAAGTGTTGTTGTCAGATGAGACCAAAATCGAGCTCTTTTGCATCAACTCAACTCGCCGTGTTTGGAGGAGGAGGAATGCTGCTTATGACCCCAAGAACACCATCCCCACCATCAAACATGGAGGTGGAAACATTATGCTTTGGGGGTGTTTTTCTGCTAAGGGGACAGGACAACTTCACCGCATCAAAGGGACGATGGACGGGGCCATGTACCGTAAAATCTTGGGTGAGAACCTCCTTCCCTCAGCCAGGGCATTGAAAATGGGTCGTGGATGGGTATTCCAGCATGACAATGACCCAAAACACACGGCCAACGCAACAAAGGAGTGGCTCAAGAAGAAGCACATTAAGGTCCTGGAGTGGCCTAGCCAGTCTCCAGACCTTAATCCCATAGAAAATCTGTGGAGGGAGCTGAAGGTTCGAGTTGCCAAACGTCAGCCTCGAAACCTTAAAGACTTGGAGAAGATCTGCAAAGAGGAGTGGGACAAAATCCCTCCTGAGTTGTGTGCAAACCTGGAGGCCAACTACAAGAAACGTCTGACCTCTGTGATTGCCAACAAGGGTTTTGCCACCAAGTACTAAGTCATGTTTTGCAGAGGGGTCAAATACTTATTTCCCTCATTAAAATGCAAATCAATTTATAACATTTTTGACATGCGTGTTTCTGGATTTATTTGTTGTTATTCTGTCTCTCACTTTTCAAATAAATCTACCATTAAAATTATAGACTGATCATTTCTTTGTCAGTGGGCAAACGTACAAAATCAGCAGGAGATCCAATACTTTTTTCCCAACAGTTGACAGTGCATGTCAGAGCAAAAACCAAGCCCTGAGGTCGAAGGAATTGTCCGTAGAGCTCCATGACAGGAAAGTGTTGAGGCACAGATCTGGGGAAGGGTACAAAAACATTTCTGCAGCATTGAAGGTCCCCAAGAACACAGTGGCCTCCATCATTCTTGAATGGAAGAAGTTTGGAACCACCAAGACTCTTCCTAGAGCTGGCCGCCCAGCTAAACTGAACAATCGGGGGAGAAGGGCCTTGGTCAGGGAGGTGACCAAGAACCCGATGGTCACTCTGACAGAGCTCCAGAGTTCTGATAGAATGGGACCTATAATTATGATACAGGCTTTTTAAACATATAGTTATCATATATTCAGGGGACCCAAAACTGCACTGACCCTCAGGGCGCTTATCTTGCATGTTGGCATTGGTTGTTTATTGTGGTACCACTGGTACTGAGGAGGAGGGTTGGCCTCAGCAAAGCAGTCCAGACACAAGGAGTCCCCCCGATGGTCACTCTGACAGAGCTCCAGAGTTCCTCTGTGGAGATGGGAGAAATTATTTGGCCTAAATGTCAAGCGTCACGTCTGGAGGAAACCTGGCACCATCCCTACGGTGAAGCATAGTGGTGGCAGCTGTGGGGATGTTTTTCAGCGACAGGGACTGGGAGACTAGTCAGGATCGAGGGAAAAATGAACGGAGCAAAGTACAGAGAGATTCTTGATGAAAATCTGCTCCAGAGCGCTCAGGACCTCAGACTGGGGCGAAGGTTCACCTTCCAGCAGGACAATGACCCTAAGCACACAGCCAAGACAACGCAGGAGTGGCTTCGGGACAAGTCTCTGAATGTCCTTGAGTGGCCCAGCCAGAGCCCGGACTTGAACCTGATCGAACATCTCTGGAGAGACTTGAAAATAGCTGTGCAGCGACGCTCCCCATCCAACCTGACAGAGCTTGAGAGGATCTGCAGACAAGAATGGGAGAAACTCCACAAATACAGGTGTGCCAAGCTTGTAGTGTCATACCCAAGAAGACTCAAAGCTGTAATCACTGCCAAAGGTTCAACAAAGTACTATGTAAAGGGTCTGAATACTTACGTAAATGTGATATCAGTTTTCTATTTTTAATGAATTAGCAAAAATGTATAAAAACCTGTTTTTGCTTCGTCATTATGGGGTATTGTGTGTAGATTGATGAGGGAAAAACACATTTGAATCCATTCTAGAATAAGGCTGTAGCGTAACAAAATTTTGAAAAAGTCAAGGGGTTTGAATACTTTCCGAATGCACTGTAACTCCTTAAGATTTCAGCTGCAGAAACAATGTTGATCTTTCTTGACTTATTTTTCACTTGTGTAGTTCCGTTTATCACCATTGCTATAAATGACACAAAGTCCACTTTCTTCACTTGAAGAATGTCTGGATCCTGCTGGTGACATGCAGGCCTCGGTGCATGTTGCAGTGTCAGACCTTTTGCTCTTTCAACCCTTTATAGCGCCTTCCGCATAGAAGACAGACTGAACTGCCCTGATTTTGGCCACCTCCACCTCTTTCACCATATTTGGGCATTCCAAGGATGTTGTCTCATCACCACAGTTACAACACTTTATCCCTTTGCAATTCTCTTCTGCTATACAGTCTCCATCAAAGTGATTTTCCCCCACACGTTCCACATCTCGGCTCCTTCTGTCTGCAGACACGTTTTACGTCCAAACATTTTACATCTCTTACACTGCAAAGGCCTGTACATAAAGGCTCTGACAGGATAATAAACATATCCCAGCCTAAACTAGTTGTCTTTTGTGTACAGTATTTGAGGGGCCAGAATCAAAATGTTCAAACACATTTTAGTAAGTTATTTATGTTTGTTAAAAAGAAGTAAACTAGCTCAATCCACCATGTGAAAGAAATGTATTAACAGCATGCCCAAATGGATATGCTTTAAGAAACTATATTTTCATAACATGAGCTACAAAAACGAGATTACATCAGTTTTTCTCTACATATTCTTTAACATATAAACAATGCAGGTCATGGGATCAATTTGTTGTAAAGTAAGTTGCACTATAAGTTAATATGTAGGTCTGTAGACAAAACACAATGGGTCTTACAACTCTGCAAATTGACAGGACTAACATGAATGGAAGTTGTGCATGTTACTGAATCGATATGTGAGGTCCTCTACTTGACCATGAGGCAGGCTTTTGCTTGTGGTGAGAGGCTGAGGGGCGTCAGAATCAAACAACTCTGGACTGTCATCCTCCACCGGTAGATTTAACTTCCCGAGGGAAGACGGGGTGTCAGACACTCCTGGCTGTGAGTAATATGACCAGGTGGTGGAGGCTGAGCCAACGGAGGATGTCTCTGAGGCAGGGAAGCTTGGCCCAAAGCCCTCTGGGAAGGAGGAGGAATGGCTGAAGGAGTGAAGGTCGAATGAGGAGGAGGCCGAGTAGGAGCGGGGAAGCCGAGGTTCGTGGAGATTGAGTTTGGATACCAGTGGTTTGCCCACAGTTACAGTTTGCCTCTCATGGACCTCCTCATCCAAGTTCGTATACTGATACTGAAGGCACACAGTGAATGTCAGCTCCTTCTGTAATGAGAACAAGCAAAGGCAGATTCGTCAGAGCTCAGAAAAAGGTGATAGTCACATAACTCATAGGCCTACGCAGAGAAGGGATCCACAATCCCCTTGAGCAAGGTTCTTACAGGATTTCTGGGCTCTCCCATATCCCAAAACAAAACTGGTAACAATGATATCTGATTTAGAGTTCGAATACCAACACTGGTCCCACTGTTTTGGGCCACCCATGATAGTCAGTGTGTCATTTGAACCCTGACCTTGAGTCTCTGCAGTCCCTTCAGGCGGGTGTAGAGGCCTGGAAGCTCTGCAGGCAGGAGGATCTCCATTGGCAGTAAACTCCCTGCATCTAGGAGGTTCTCCTGATTACTCATCTTCAGATCCAGATCCAAACCCTGCCATCATACAGAACACAATTGGAAACAGGAACAAGTATGATTGCATGTCCACATGACAGAAACATATTACTGTTAAATGTTTAATAAAGAGTCACCAACCCTGATTGTGCTGCAGTTGAAGACTATTGAACATATTAAGACATTGTGACAATGGACCAGCTAACCTCAGTGAAGTCTGTGAGTTGGGCAGAGCAGGACGCAATGTCCTTGGGCTTCTCCAATATTCGGGTGTAGATGATCATGATGTTGGAGAATTCTGCTGCGAAGCCCAGCTGCACCTTCACGCCACAGTCAAACTGCAGGTTACGGCTCTTTGGAAGAACTGGAAAAAGACAGCTAATGCTTATTGAAGCCGTGATGCAGTGCTTACTTAGGTCTACCAGAAAACGCATATCAGCTCCCAGAGCTAATGCATTGGATTTAGCTCAGAGGGATAATGTCACACAGATGACCTGGGTTCAAAACCCAGTTGGTCACTCCACTAATGTACCTTGATTGAAGAATGCATGGTGAATAAGCCAAAGGACTCACCATGTGCTATGGCCCACTGCAGGTTGCGTGCTGAGGTGGTCTCTGGGCAGCCGGAGCTCTGGATGCGGTCAGTGAGCGCACGTCGCTCAGAAAGATTACTGCGTAACTCTAGAGCCTGCCGCCCTCGTGTGATCTCACACCGACCCATGTCTGTGCAGATACATGAACAAAACAGAGAAACTACATTAACAGTCATTTGTAAAGATTGATATTCATGATATCAAGTGTCACTATACTTCAAAATATATATATATATATTTTTTACTTCATTAGTCATAGTCATACCTTCGGCCACCCTGTCCAGCATGACAGTGACCTTCTCGTCCTCCATGACTCTCTGTTTGAGGAAACTGATGAAGATTCCATTGGACAGGTCGTCTTTGTTCACCTCAAAAGCCTCTGCATCCACACACCTAGACATAACCAGAGATTAATATAACACATTCTGTGATACGTGTATGACTGAAAGAGGTACTTTAAGGTGGCAGAGAAGCGACTCACGTGGCATAACCAAACACTATGTTTGCGGTCACTTTCAGTTGCCCTGGCTGTGGAGGGACGCCATCGTTCAAGTTTCTAAGACAGTACAAGTTTAGTACAGATATTCATTAATTTACAACATCACAACAGCAATATCATTATTACATTATCGTAGAGCCCAATCAAATAGTTGATTCTGAGAACTGTACCTTTTGCGACACATGTCCAATAGAAAGACATTGAGGCCCGTCTCTCGCTCCTGCATCCGCTGTAGCACATCCTGCACCCACAGGCAGTTCTCTGAGGTATAAGAGGCCGGGGCATCAATGGGCACCATGAAACTGTTCCCATAGTTCTCATAACCATGACCCGCAAAGTACAGAAGCCCTGGAACATGACGGGAGAGGAGGAACGAGAAAGAGATAGACACTATTAGACACAGCTGGACAATGCATATAATATTACTATTTAACTACTCTGATATCTTATAGTAACTAAACTGACCATAGACACCGCGGTCGAGCAGCAGTAGGAACTCAGTAACAGCGCTGTGCATCTCCTGCCAGTTGAGGTCCAGCAGAGAAACCACCTTGAAGTCTAGCTGGCGCAGCAGGTTGGTCATCTCGTGCACGTCAGCCATGGGCGCTCGCAGTGGCCTGTGGTGCAAGTAGTTCATGTTGCCCATCAGAAGGGCCACCTTGTCTGTGGCTATGACAAACAAGAGGAAATCAAGGTATGAGGAAAAAGGGTACATATCAGAAATATTCTGTTATTAATGTTATTCAAATGGGACAATCATATACAGTAATTTATGTTTATAAAGCTTTTTTTCTACACTGCATCTTCTTTTAGATGGCTATGTTGTTTATTGCACTTACCATATAATTTACTTATCTGCCTGGCAGGGCTAGGTATGATAGCTGTAAAACATTGTTGATAACATCTTTATGAATTAATCACATTACCACCAAAAAAAACAGGTGCAACACGGAGTAGTAAAACAGTGAAGGTGGTTAAAATACTATCATGTCTGTACCATGGTCTACTTCTGCCCAGGAAGCATCAATGGAGGAACCAGGGTCTACAAATACCACAAACAAGGAAGTCAGTCAAAGCACCGTGTCATGTGCTTTCCGGGACAATCAAAACATATTCATAGAACTAGAAATACCACTTCTGCATGAACCCTCACAATTAAGCCAACACTAAAAAGGAAACATAAAATATATGTAATTAAAGTCTGACCAGAGAACAGAAATAGCAGAAAATACAATCATTGCAGATGCACCACTCTCACCTATTTTGACATGGACTTGGTCGCTCCACACCTCGTGGTACAGGTTGAACACCCTGCAGCTGTAGTTTCCTCTGTCTGCTGTGGTCACACGCGGTATCTGCAGACAACCACGACACATACCAACCCCAAACATGACAATCATATACAGCCAACGCACAGACACCTACAATTCCAAGATGGCTGATAGAATGGGACCTATAATTATGATACAGGCTTTTTAAACATATAGTAAAAAAAAAAAAGTCAGTTATCATATATTCAGGGGACCCAAAACTACACTGACCCTCAGGGCGCTTATCTTGCATGTTGGCATTGGTTGTTTATTGTGGTACCACTGGTACTGAGGAGGAGGGTTGGCCTCAGCAAAGCAGTCCAGACACAAGGAGTCCCCCTCAGCTACTGCCTGGGGCCGGGGCTGACGGACAATACGCACTCCACTCACTGAGGGGGGGAAGAAGTTGCTACTGACACCTGAAACACAACCAAGGGGCCTGATGGTTATGACACAAAGAATGCAAGGTGAAGTCAATGTGATGAATTCAGGAAGGGCAGAGCCTAAATGCCAAGACGATCTGTACTGCCACGTATGTTCTAATACCATCGTTGCATTGACTACATTAGTTCTACTGATTGAACTATATTTGAAAATATAGTTCAATTGAGTTACCTGCACTGGAGCCAGCTGACCTGACCAAGCGGACATGTGCCCACTGGGAGAAGATGAAGTTCTCTCCATGGTTGACCCGGCAGATGTAGTGTCCCTGGTGGGATGGGGTTAAAGGGCAAAGGACCAGCTCCGGACCACTTCCACCCAGCACCTAAAGAGAGAATACATGATCTCACTCATACACTTTACACTGTATGTGGGCACTGGGTATACACTGAGTATACCAAACATTAGGAACACCTTCCTAATATTGAGTTGCGCACCCCCCACCGCTTAAACAAGTTGGCTGGATGTCTTTCTGGTGGTGGACCAGTCTTGATACAGACAGGAAACTGTTGAGCGTGAAAAACCTAGCAGTGTTTCAGTTCTTGACACAAACCGGTGCGCCTGGCACCTACTACCATACCCCGTTCAAAGGCACTTAAATATTTTGTCTTGTCCATTCACCCTCTGAATGGCACACATACACAATCCATGTCTCAATTGTCTCAAGGCTTAAAAATCCTTCTTTAACCTATCTCCTCCCCTTCCCCTACACTGATTGAATTGTATTTAACAAGTGACATCAATAAGGGATCATAGCTTTCACCTGGGTTCACCTGGTCAGTATGTCATGGAAAGAGCAGGTGTTCTTAATGTTTTGTATACTCAGTGTATAATGACTGTAACATGCAATGGACTGACCTCTTCTTTGCCTCTGAACCACTGGTAGCCCATAGCTGCAGGACCAATGGCCTTACAGACCAGCACAACCCTGCCTCCCTCTGTAGCATGTTGGGCCTGGGGCTGCACTGTGATCCGAAACCGCTCCATCACTACACACACACACACACATATACACACGCACACACACAGTGACTGAGGTACCAAGTAAGGTGACTGAGAGGACACCTGTAGTGTTGATGTTTTGCTAAAATTGAGCAAATATCAGAGAGAGAGAGAGAGAGAGAGAGAGAGAGAGAGAGAGAGAGAGAGAGAGAGAGAGAGAGAGAGAGAGAGAGAGAGAGAGAGAGAGAGAGAGAGAGAGAGAGAGAGAGAGAGAGAGAGACAGAGACAGAGACAGAGACAGAGACAGAGACAGAGAGAGGCAGGCAGGCAGAGGTTAAGATTGACCTATAGCAGTGAGGTACTGCACAGCTTCATGGTGCTCCATCTTCTTCAGGCAGTGCAGCAGGAAGCCCAAGGTGCAGGAGCGCTCAGACAGCCTCTCTAGGAGGTAGCGGCTGGGGCTGCCTGTCGGGCTGAGCACCTGGAGCGAACAGCTGGTCATCTCATTCTCACTGTCAATCAATGGTGACAAACCACTGACAGGTCAGGCTAAACATTGACACTCTCTCTGTATGGCTTTATGCCATCATTAAGACTTCCACAGCTTCACAACATCACTATTAAAAAAAGTTACAGATCGAGTGTTATCATTGGATATAGATGACAGATTATTCTGTAAAGAATATGGGGTACGGACTTACTTATCAACATCATAGCTCTAATGATTATGAGACAATGCTATTAACATTGACTGTTTCATTTCAAAGTCTCACCTGCAGCGGAATCGAGGTTCCTCAGTGACAACATTGGCAAGTTGTCTCCATCCACATTTGGCATTATCCAGCATGTCAGCTAACCTGCTCTGAACTCCTTCACTCAAAGTCCCAATGCTGAGATTCCAGTCACCCATCTCGTCTGTCTTCAAACAATACTGTTCATTGGAGGGAAGAAAATAAACAACTAATGGTTATTGACCCTAGTTTTCACAGTTCTCAATTTTTTTGGGAATAAACTTGTGACAGTGGTCATCCAGAGTCAAGCGTGCCAGTCACGCCTTGAGTGGCTGTGTTGACAGAACATACTACAGAAGACACATTGTTACAACCATAGATATCCTGTTAAATTACTAGAGGGGCTATGTCATAGACACTCAAAGTTCCAGAATGGGATGAAAATGGCAGCCATATTGGTCAGGGAAAAATCAAAAACAGTCTAATTTGAATGAATTGCAGTAGAGGCATAATCCTGATTTTACTTAAGCAGGAAAATAAAAGTAAGGCATGTGATATTTTAGAAATTGTGTAATAGAATTATTGTCAACCTAGAATATAGTCATATAATTATACATACAGTTTATACAGGTTTTATGCCTATTTACATGTGTTCTTTAAATTGTCTCTAAAATATATGTAAACAGACCAGAAATGTCTCAACTTCAGTGTTCTTGTAAAGCTGTGAGTGCTATTATATGATACAATATCAGTACTTGTTGCATTTACAACTTTTCTTAGTCCTGTCATCAACTGATTTCAGCCAGTGTATGGCCGTGGATAGCGGAAGTGGAGTTTAGTCTGCTAGGCTGTGGATTGATTGCATTGTTCGAATGGAATGTTGGCATATTGGCAGTTAATTTGACCCATTAATGGAATCATTCCTCTAAAACTGGCTTACTATAGCATGCTAACAAACATACAGTGCAGATAAATTCCTCAAATTCATTATTTTACACAATATCTTATTACAGCACTGCAAACCATGGTTGACCAACTTGACCAACATTGCTGACCTTTATATGATCATAACAAGGTTCATGTCCATTCTAGTATTCTAATTCTTAATTCTATGGTTACAACTTTCACTTGCTGATGCTTACAGTGACTGGCAATATGCAATGCGTGTGGGAAAATCTTTGTATGATTGGATTGTACGTAGCCTAGTTAAAATCTATAACAATTAAACAAGCACATTACAACATAACGATAGGCCTAAATATCGGTCAACTGCCGTAGCCTATTTATCCGAATGTATCGCCAACTTGAATGAGTGACTGAAAGCGCATCCATTTACCTGCGTTCTATTCAGCTGCTTCCGGAATAACCTGAGATGAATTTCTTCGTCCACGTAAAGTAGACTACTGTATCTTTATCTCAAAACTTACAAACGCCTGCCTCTTTACCGATTCCGGCGATATTTTCGATGAGACAAGAAGTCGTTCAATAGTTTTCAGTGGAAGAATAGACAGACCGACCGCTCTCATCTAGTTCAAAAATCTCTATCAATAATCATATATTTCGGAACTACAGTAGTCCGTTTTGCCAATCTCGTCTCGGTGTGAATCTACCCTCACAATTAGTTGAACAATTTGTCTTGTTTCTTATTTCACATCTGTTCCTCTTTTTGTGTCCCTTGTATTTGCATGAAAGCGACCATGTTCCCCCTCAAGTTTGCTTTCACCTTCCCTACGCCAATAGAATCACACCAAAATTCAGCGTCAGGGGAAAGTATGTATCAGAAAAGAAGCTCTACAACCCATTCGTTCATACGCCACCGTGAAATACAGTAAGGCCGTGACAACAAAAATACAACAGTCACACAGTTGCGGAACAAATTCAACTACATAAAAAATATTTGTATTCACCATTGACACACAGAATCTTGCACGAAATAAGTAGATCTCAAAAGGTATTTAGGTGTTCCCTCTCTGACAAGTGACGAGAATAAACAAGCACATAATTGTTCTGAAGTTCTCTCCTGCAGTTGCGGTGCATGGGTAAAATCACAGGAGAAGCCAAGCCAGGAAAGAACTGCCATATTACAACCTGTGATAATTGCGTTGTTTGCTCTGTAAATCCTGTTAGTTCATATGCCTTGACACCATGATATATAGGCCTAAGGCAGAGACAATAAGAACCCTCTCACCACTGTGGGTTCGGGCCTATTCCGTTCTATATCGTGGAGCTCTGCTCCTATTGGTTTACCCACTGCCCTAAGGCAGCATCAGCCTGAGACAAAATTAGCACACACCTGCAGCCAATAGGAGTACAGGTGTCCCTATAAGAGGGGATGCCTCCCCTCAATCAGCCTCCCATTATCTTCAGCGACTGGACTAGAAGAAGCAAGAAGAGACGAAGACTCAGGACGAGAACACGCAGTCGAATTCCAGATCTTCGACGTCGTCCAAGAATGAGCACACCTGGAGATTTTCCACCCCCAAAAGCTATTTTCAGAACTCAATGTCGATGTTCCTCCATGGCAGCTACGGACCCCCACGACTTGTGTTTCGTGTGTTTGGGTGCGCAGCATGCCAAGGACGGAACCGACGTTCCCCCTAATTGCGCCTCCTGCGCCCTCCTTCCTTTGAAGGAGAGGAAGCAGCGCTGGGCGTTCTTCAGGGAGGATATTCCCTTAGAGGATGTGCTCTCGATACTAGCCTCAGCTTCTGAGGCGTCATCTGAGGGCGCCGACTCTGAGGATGACAAGGAGAGAGGGGAAGAGATGGATATTCCATCGGAACAATCCGTCCCTCTGACCCAGACTTTTAAGACCCCCTCCATTGGAAATTGAGAGGTCTTACAGCTCCTTGGGCGATGACGACACGGGCTCTGAGAAATCAGTAGCCCTGTCCTTCGCAGCGGCCTCTCTGCGCTCAGACTTTCCTGGGCTCATTGAGCGGGCTGCTAATCGACTGGAGATAGCGATGCCTCCCATTCCCCTCGCTGCAGAGGTGGATATGATGGAGGACGGACCCTATTCTCGGCCGAGGAAGGCGGCTGAGCTTTTGGCTCCAGCCATGCCCTCTCTCAGCAAATATGTCGAGGGCTCATGGGAGGCACCTTTAGCGGCGCGTTCGCCGGCTAAGATGTACTGCCCATTCACCAGAGTGGAAGGAAGGGAGAGAGCTGACAAGGGAATCCCCAGGCTCGAGAGCGCCATGGCGGCGTATCTAGTGCCAGGTTCGAGTCCCTGGGCATCCTCCAAGAAAGCCACTTTACCAACACAAAAGGACAGGCTCACAGCGCAGCTGGCAGAGAAGTCCTTCACGTTGGGAGCCCAAGTTGTGGCAGCAGCAAACAATATTGCCCTCCTCGCGGCCTCTCTATCATGTTTAACAACGGGTAGATCTGAGCTCACGAGTGAGGAGGTGGAAGAGGCGTCCAGGATTTCTGGCGCTATTCTTCACCTAACGCAGGCGTCTGCTATATGTGCGGGGAGGTCCATGGCCACTTCGGTGGTCATGGAGCGACACCTCTGGCTGTCGTTGACTGCCATGAAGGAAACCGACAGTGCGTCACTGCTCAACGCCCCCCTCTCTGATGACGGGCTCTTCGGGGTCGCCGTCAAAGAGGCGACGGAGCGTTTTGCAAAGTTAGACGAGGATAAGAAGCAGCAGGCTAGACACCTGCCACTGGCAGGGAAGTCTAATCACACGCCACAGAAGCCGTCTACCTCCAACGCCCCCAGTAGATCTTCTACAGTGAGGCGGCGTGCCAGGCGTCAGACGTCAGCCGCGAGCAGCAGGCAAGTGGGCCCCGCCCCCCCAGCAGCACCCGTGGCTACGACGATTCCACCAACGAGGGAGGTGGTCACGAAGTCGCTCTGGCAGCACCCTAAGGGGGCGCAGAAGAGGCGACGTCAATGACGGGACGAGGGGGAGAGAATGGGAGCTGGCTCGGCGTGGGATACGACTGAGCCCACTATTCCCCCCCACCCTTCTGTTCAGGGTATGGAGGAAACTGTTTGTTTTTATGTGTTAAATAAAGAGTTGGCTCCCATTGACATTGTCACAAGAGAGCCCTTTTTCCATAACACATCTGAGAACGTTCAGAGTACTTCACGCCCTAGGTCTCTCTCACTACAGTACTCCTAGGAGAAAGGTAGCAAGGCGCAGCCTTAGCTAACCTCATAAAGATCTCACACCACAGACTCCTAGGAGTACTGTAGTGAAGGTCTCACATAGCGGGCTGCAGTCTCAGTCAGAATATGGCATGATGACGCAACCGCTATCCGGGGATGACGCCTTGTCTTAAGCTAACGCCTCAGTCAGCGCAGTTCAGACCCGTGCTGCGTTCACGGAGGGCCGGAATACTAGAGTTACGGACGTAACCAACGTATTGGCGCCCCAGTTTATCACAGAACGCGTTAAGGTTCACCACTCCGAGTATAGCTCAGCCCACCAGAGGTGCGCAGCTGAGCAAACACAGGAGGCGAGTGTAAAAAAGGTATCAAGGCACCGCCTTGTGTTACCCAATAGAGACCTCACGTCACAGACTCCTAGGAGTGCTGTAGGGAGGGTCTCACACAACAGGTTGCAGTCTCAGCCAGAGAATGGCATGATGACGCGACCTATATCTGGGGATGGCGCTAGTTTTTGGCATTAAGACGTGTCACATATCTGTAGCTCAGCTGGTAGAGCACGGCGCTTGTAACGCCAAGGTAGTGGGTTCGAACCCCGGGACCACCCATACACAAAAAAATGTATGCACGCATGACTGTAAGTCGCTTTGGATAAAAGCGTCTGCTAAATGGCATATTATTATTATTATTATTAAACAATGTTAAAAAATAATTTAAAGATATCATTGAGTTAATAAAGCCTCCATTCCCGGGGCCACGAATGGAAAATGAATGCATGCATACTGTCGCTTTTTGCACACCCCATATACACCTCACCTCATATTTTAATATAAATATTTATTTAGTAGTGGGGGGGGGGCATGCCGGAATCAGGCCAGATGTGAGCCAGACGTTTGGTGCTACCTGGGAAGCCACAGTGGCAGAATATATGTTTAATCACAAAACCGGAGAGCAACATCCGTCTGGTGAAGTCCACAAAGCAAATAATGCATGTAACAAACAGTTATATCACCTGCAGCATGGTCAAGCAAGTTAATGTTTTCAACAGTTTACTAAACAACTACTGATTTAGAACTACAGTTACCACAAGTCAGTACAAAAACAACAGGAGCACTGCCTCCGCTATTCCAGCACCATTTCAATTTAAATATAATCAAATCAACAAGGCTATATATGCTTACTTTAATACACTGAAAACAAACTGAAAAGATACCCAAAACAATTTAGTCCAATCAATGCTGCTAAATGTCATGTGGCTGTCCATGTGTCATGAGAATTTCTATCTCTAATTCAACCTAAGCTTGATTCATTACCAGGGGTTGTAAGGCTCTGGTTTTAATCATAAATGATTCAAGGTCCACAACCAGCAAGAATGACCTGTATTTTTAATCATGGAGAGCTCTGCCGCCAAAAAACATACATACAGCTTTATACCCCAAGACACACAAAGGCACTTTGCTCCGCCCACCTTTAGGAGGCCTTTTTTAACCAGTTTTCTCAGTCCCCTTCACCCTGGAATGTTTAGTCCCGCCCCCCTCTGTTAGTGGGTTGACACTACATTATAACTCCTAACACCGTTCACACATTTATACTGTATTTGGGGTGAAATCCTTTAGTCATTATTCTTAAAATACAAATTAATCTATCACCATGGTACGGATTTCTGTCTGTGTGTGTGGGCGTGCGTGCACAAGCAAAAAAATGTTTTGGGGATTCACCATACTTGTAGACTAGTTGAATGCCAATGCCATCCTCCTTTCTTGCTAGCTAGTTAACGTGAGCCTACTAGGCTACATCTAGGGTACATACTGAACTTCAATCATCTCAGGTCAGTGGCACAACATATCAATTTATGTTTAGATCAGAATCGCCATCATAATCATTGGCCTGTACAGAGAATTAAGTCAAAACAGTCCAAATCCCCATCTCCATCCATGGCTTAGGAATGGGAGGATTTAGCAAGCTAGCTACTGCAGTACATCAACACAAGCAGACCAAAAACAGACACTGAAGTTTTGCTTAGGAAGTGATTTGACTGGTGTGAAACCAAATCCAAAATGGCCTCCCTTGGGCGGGCGTTTTGCTGCAGAAGGACAACCCACAGTTGAGCTTAGCTCAACGCTGATTGGCTAATTATTTTATAAAACATTTTTATCAAGGGAGGCCAAATGCTTGCTGGTATCAATCAATCAAATGCTACGGTGGCAACATGTTATACTCATTAGGTCCAGACAGCATCAGATAAATGGGCTACACATACTGAGACAGACGGGCGCTGTTTCCCTCGCTCGGATGATTTCTCCAGTGAGATTCAGCCACTCAAATTATGAAAACACAGAGAGAGACTAATATTTTTGTATTGGTCAAATATTTGGGGAAGCCTGGCTTCCCTTGGCATCCATGAATACACGCCACTGTGCAGAATAATCAAAACAGACAGTCATCGAATTAAAACATTATTTTATTCACCATTGATACACAAAATCTTGCACGAAATATGTAGATCTCAAAAGGTATTTAGGTGTTCTCTCTCTGACAAGTGATGAGAATAAACAAGGCCTTCATTTTTCTGAACGCGAACTCGGGACCTCTGCCTTGCTAGCACACGTGACCGCCCTCCGGAAACGTCTTACCAGTCGGTGCTACACGAAAAGCTAGCTATTCGCTGCCGCAAGTGGGGACATCAGGCTGAGAAGTAAGTTTCACACATCCCTATGTGCTACACTTCGTCTAATACAGTGACAACTAAAAGATACCAAAAACGATTTAGTCCAATCAACTTAAGCTAAATATGATGTGGCTGTCCATGGGACTGAGCTCTGTGTGTGTGTGTGTGCAAGTAGAAAAACATGATGACTCACCCTACTTGTAGAGAAATGCAAATGCCATCCTACTCTTTCATGTTGCCTGAACAGTCTATGACGCTCTCATACATTGTGGTCCTCTGTAGCTCAGCTGGTAGAGCACGGCGCTTGTAACGCCAAGGTAGTGGGTTCGATCCCCGGGACCACCCATACACAAAAAAAAAAAAAAATGTATGCACGCATGACTGTAAGTCGCTTTGGATAAAAGCGTCTGCTAAATGGCATATTATTATTATTATTATACAGTACACGCATTTCGTTTTTGTTGTCCTAGGCTACCTGGCTAAAATGCTTGCTCGATAGCCTAACTTCCTTTCATGGGCAACGATGCGCAAGGCCAGCTAGTTAAAATTAGCCTTCTACATCTATGTTGAACTTCCATCCTCTCAGGCCAGGGGCACAATGTATGAATTTATGTTTTGATCAGAATCGCCGTTATAATCATTGGCCAGTACGGAGAATTAAGTAAAACCAAAAGCCCAAATCCCCATCTCCATCCATGGAAAGCGACAATTTTAGCTATTTAGCTACCTGAGGACAACGGCACAACAATTCAAGTTTGTTTCTGTCAATGACGTTTGGCTTCTGATGTGATGTTATGTGATTGGTGTGAAGCCAAATCCAGAGCTGGCCTCCCTTGACACTTTTTTTTGTGTGCGCCAGGACCATTCACAGCTGAGCTCACTTAGTTTAGCTCAACGCTGATTGGCTATTATTTTATTTGAAAAATGATCAAGCGAGACCAAATGCTCACTAGCTTCCCTTGCATTCAACGCTACGGGCGGCAACAATGTCATACTCTTTTTGACCAGACAGCATCAGATAAATGGGCTACACATACTGAGACAGAGAGGTACTGTTTCGTTCGCTCTGATGCTTTCTCCGGTGAGATACATTCAGCCTTGTGAATTTAAGGAAATTTATGAAACACAGAGAGACAAAAGATAAATAATTGTGTATGTTTTCTTCTTTTTTTCCTTGATAACGTTTTTGGGGAAGGCTGGCTTCCCTTGGCAGCCATGAATACACACCACTGGTCTCTAGCACAGCCATGCATCAATCACAGATTATTACAGATGCTATCTGCAAGGTGTGAATAAAAACTCATACCCTCACATAATTCTAAAATAACATGTCTGTATGTGTCATCTTCTTCAAAGAAGCCTACACATGGTAACATTTGAGATATGAAATCAAAAGGCAAAAGTTCAGATGGATTCAAAATCCAGGTCTTTCTATTTGCCTTCACTTACAAAGTCCAAGTTCTCGAGGTGATGGGTTATTCCTTTTCAGCAGAACGATGACATACAGGCTGAGAGTATTGACTCAGTCAAGTTACAGCTGCGCTATAGTGTCTGGTGTCCAGAGAACACAGTTCTGTAGAGAGCAGCTGATCTCTGCCCCTGGTCCTACAGCTTCTTCCCTTGGTGTAACCTGTTAAAGCGCCACATGTGCTCCTTCCTCAGGACCTTCCAGTATTCACGGCTATCTGGCTCCAGCTCATGGATATTCTTAGGGGGACCCAGCTGTAACTGGAACAGCCTGGGAGGCAGAAGCTTGGTGTCACTTAAATTGTTTATATTAAATGCTTTGTAATTATTCATTAATAATAACACAACGGTACATGTTTATCACAAAAGCTGATTTCATGGCATGAAGTAGAGCATTAACGGGATATATTTCAAGCAGGGTCAAGTGAAAGCTATATCTCAAAATATCCCACAAAAATATAACTGATCTCCAGCTCTCTTTCTCAAGGTAGTACCAAATTTGAGCACTTACCACTCTGGGTATTCCTTGCATGGTTTTAGTGCAGGGTCATCTCCTTGCTTAAAGAATGTTGACTCCGACAGCATGAGAGGTGAGCTTCACAGGGTCCTTACACACCTCCGGCCCCTTCAGCACATCTTTCATCATGCCCTTGCCTTTCCCTTTGGCAGCTGGGAGAGAGAGAAAACAAGTTGGGATGAAAACATGTTATGACTCATTCAACATTTCAGTATCGCTATCACTGGTCATACTACAAAACATGGAAACAAATACTATTCTGCATTTCTGCCCAGTGTTTATGTTAAATACATCAAATTGATCCCATATTTATAGATATAAAGCCTTAAAATCAGGTAAATTAATTAATGCAATAGATTTAACAACATTGGCTAAAGATCCAACTGATCCTCGGAAGATACCATTTCCATCGCTATTCACACGGCTGTAACACATCTGGACAAGAGGGACACCTACAGTATTTGAGAATGCTGTTCATTGACTACAGTTCAGCATTTAACACTATTGTTCCCTCCGAGCTTGACACCACCCTCTGCAACTGGATCCTGGACACCCTGACGGGCAGACCAAAGGCTGTGAGGATTGGCAACAACACTTCCTCCACACTGACTCTTAACACAGGGGCTCCCCAGGGGTGTCCTCATTCCTCTGCTGTACTCCCTGTTCACTCACGACTGTGTGGCATTGCACGACACCAACCCCATCATCAAGTTTTCTGATGACACCACGGATGTAGCCCTGATAACCAACAATGATAAGTCAGCCTATAGGGAGGAGGTAAGTGAACTGGCATTGTGGTGTCATGACAACAACCTCTTCCTCAACGTCAGCAAAACAAAGAGTTGATTGTTGATTTCAGGAAACAGAGGAGGGAACATGCCCCGATCCATATCAATGGGACTGCAGTAGAGAGAGTCACAAGTTTTAAGTTCCTCAGCGTCCACATCACCAAGGACTTGTCATGGACCAACAACACCATCACTCTTGTCGAGAGGGCTCTACTTCCTAAGGCGGCTGAAGAAATGTGGCATTCCGCCCCAGGTCCTCTCCAAATACTACTGCTGCACCATCGAGAGCGTTCTGGCCCGTTGCATCACGGTCTGTTACGGGAATTGCTCCGGCCACGATTGCAAGGCCATCCAGTGGGTGGTGAAGACGGCCAAGTAGATCACTGGGACCGTGCTCCCACCCATCCAGGACATCTACTTGAAACGGTGCCTGAGGAAGGCACGCAGCATCATCAAGGACCCCATACACCCCAGCATACGAGCTGTTCTCTCCCTTACCGTCGTGCAGATGGTATCGGAGCATGAGGTCTGCTACCAACAGGCTCAGAGACAGTTTCTATCTACAAGCCATCAAACTGCTGAACACTTGAACTGGACATGTACACACCCACACAGACATACACACACACACATCACAACTGCTACCAGACTCTTATTATACTGCTCAATTTATACACTTGCCTCCATCTCCCCTTCCCCAATACACGTGTAAATATTGGACTATAAATTATGCCTTCCTGTATTATAAAATGTATTATTCTATTCTACTTTCATTTACTTTATGTTCGTATTCATATATTTTATTATTTATTTTTGTTGCATTGTCGAGAAGAAACCTGCAAGTAAGCATTTCGTTAGACGATGTATACCAATGCGTATCCCGTACATACGACTAATAAAACTTGATATTGTCCTGAATGCTATTTGGCAAGGCCACACTCAGATGTAATCTAAAGATCCACTGCCTTGAGATAAACAACTTCACAATTTACAGAGATAATATGGACAGGCAAAGGCATACAGAGGATACAGGCAATTATTCAGTGGGTGTGGGTGAAAGAGCTATTTTGATTGCACATGAATTCACACAGGAAGTTATGACAGGAACTGTGCATCACTGTGGGGATCCTGACCATAAAGCGGCACATACACTGAGGGAAAAAAGTATTTGATCCCCTGCTGATTTTGTGCGTTTGCCCACTGACAAAGAAATGATCAGTCTATAATTTTAATGGTAGGTTTATTTGAACAGTGAGAGACAGAATAACAACAAAAAAATCCAGAAAAACGCATGTCAAAAATGTTATAAATTGATTTGCATTTTAATGAGGGAAATAAGTATTTGACCCCCTCTCAATCAGAACAATTTCTGGCTCCCAGGTGTCTTTTATACAGGTAACGAGCTGAGATTAGGAGCACACTCTTAAAGGGAGTGCTCCTAATCTCAGTTTGTTACCTGTATAAAAGACACCTGTCCACAGAAGCAATCAATCAATCAGATTCCAAACTCTCCACCATGGCCAAGACCAAAGAGCTCTCCAAGCATGTCAGGGACAAGATTGTAGACCTACACAAGGCTGGAATGAGCTACAAGACCATCGCCAAGCAGCTTGGTGAGAAGGTGACAACAGTTGGTGCAATTATTCGCAAATGGAAGAAACACAAAAGACTGTCAATCTCCCTCGGCCTGGGGCTCCATGCAAGATCTCACTTCGTGGAGTTGCAATGATCATGAGAACGGTGAGGAATCAGCCCAGAACTACACGGGAGGATCTTGTCAATGATCTCAAGGCAGCTGGGACCATAGTCACCAAGAAAACAATTGGTAACACAGTACGCCGTGAAGGACTGAAATCCTGCAGCGCCCGCAAGGTCCCCCTGCTCAAGAAAGCACATATACAGGGCCGTCTGAAGTTTGCCAATGAACATCTGAATGATTCAGAGGAGAACTGGGTGAAAGTGTTGTGGTCAGATGAGACCAAAATCGAGCTCTTTGGCATCAACTCAACTCGCCGTGTTTGGAGGAGGAGGAATGCTGCCTATGACCCCAAGAACACCATCCCCACCGTCAAACATGGAGGTGGAAACATTATGCTTTGGGGGTGTTTTTCTGCTAAGGGGACAGGACAACTTCACCGCATCAAAGGGACGATGGACGGGGCCATGTACCTTCAAATCTTGGGTGAGAACCTCCTTCCCTCAGCCAGGGCATTGAAAATGGGTCGTGGATAGGTATTCCAGCATGACAATGACCCAAAACACACGGCCAAGGCAACAAAGGAGTGGCTCAAGAAGAAGCACATTAAGGTCCTGGAGTGGCCTAGCCAGTCTCTAGACCTTAATCCCATAGAAAATCTGTGGAGGGAGCTGAAGGTTCGAGTTGCCAAACGTCAGCCTCAAAACCTTAATGACTTGGAGAAGATCTGCAAAGAGGAGTGGAACAAAATCCCTCCTGAGATGTGTGCAAACCTGGTGGCCAACTACAAGAAACGTCTGACCTCTGTGATTGCCAACAAGGGCTTTGCCACCAAGTACTAAGTCATGTTTTGCAGAGGGGTCAAATAATTATTTCCCTCATTAAAATGCAAATCAATTTATAAAATTTTCGACATGCGTTTTTCTGGATTTTTTTGTTGTTATTCTGTCTCTCACTGTTCAAATAAACCTACCATTAAAATTATAGACTGATCATGTCTTTGTCAGTGGGCAAACGTACAAAATCAGCAGGGGATCAAATACTTTTTTCCCTCACTGTAGGCTCCTACTAGCAAGTAGATGGCTATCTCACACTAGACGTCTTGACGGATCCACCTGTACCTGAATACCAGAGACCAGGTCAGGGAGCCGAGGGGGTCCGGATCCAGAATTCTAAATAATGTCAGGGGTCTGGGTCGGATCTGATATGATTGTCACAGGTCTCAGGTATGTTTAATTTTAACTGACTTGTCTGGAAGGGTCCGTACAGATCCGAACGCAATGTTTGCAGTAGCGAGAGAGAGAGAAATGTGATAATTTATGCTGCTTCTCTTGCTTTTCACAAGTGGAGGGTGTAGCTTGTGGTTGGCCAATCATAATTCATCAAATCACCTAGCAACCGCACCAGGTGCCATGTTGGAAGACCAGTCAGTCTGGTGGAAGTCCTCCAATCGTCCACATGGCTAACAGCCATGGAAGAGGGTGAAAGGATTAGCTAGCAGTTCCAGCTGTCAGAGAAGGGAGAGTAGGCTACTCTGGATAAGGGCAGGTACCTTTGTGGGAGGACATTATGAAAACATTCTCCAGTTCCAGTCCCTAGCGAGAAAAACTATGAGGACAGAGAGATATAGCAACATAATATTCAGTGCCGTCTAATTTGAGTATAATGCAGCCTGTTTCTTTGTGATGTTTTCTGTCCTCAGATACTGAGAGCTGTGAAACTCTGTCTGCAGATGAAGAGATCCCAATGATTGTCCCAAAAGAATAAGGGTACATCCTTGTATACCATGGATTACAGTGCATTCGGAAAGTATTCAGACCCTTTGACTTTTTCCACATTTTGTTACGTTACAGCCTTATTCTAAAATGGATTAAATTGTTTCCCCCCCCCCCCCTCAATCTACACACAATACCCTTTACTCAGTACTTTGTTGAAGTACCTTTGGCAGCGATTACAGCCTTGAGTCTTTTTGGGTATGACGCTACAAGCTTAGCACACCTGTATTTGGGGAGTTTCTCCCATTCTTATCTGCAGATCCTCTCAAGCTCTGTCAGGTTGGATGGGGAGCATCGCTGCATAGCTATTTTCAGGTCTCTCCAGAGATGTTAGATCGGGTTCAAGTCCGGGCTCTGGCTGGGCCACTCAAGGACATTCAGAGACTTGTCCCGAAGCCACTCCTGCTGAGTCTGAGGTCCTGAGCGCTCTGGAGCAGGTTTTCATCAAGGATCTCTCTACTTTGCTCCGTTCATCTTTCCCTTGATCCTGACTAGTCTCCCAGTCCCTGCCGCTAAAAAAACATCCCCACAGCATGATGCTGCCAACACCATGCTTCACCGTAGGGATGGTGCCAGGTTTCCTCCAGACGTGACGCTTGGCATTCAAGCCAAAGAGGTAAGTCTTGGTTTCATCTGACCAGAGAATCTTGTTTCTCATGGTCTGAGTCCTTTAGGTGCCTTTTGGCAAACTCCAAGCAGGCAGTCATGTTACTGAGGAGTGGCTTCCTTCTGGCCACTTTACCATAAAGGCCTGATTGGTGGAGTGCTGCAGAGATGGTTGTCCTTCTGGAAGGTTCTCCCATCTCCCCAGAGGAACTCTTGAGCTCTGTCAGAGTGACCATCGGGTTCTTGGTCACCTCCCTGATCAAGGCCCTTCTCCCCCTGATTGCTCAGTTTGGCCGGGTGGCCAGCTCTAGGAAGAGTCTTGGTGGTTCCAAAGTTCTTCCATTTAAGAATGATGGAGGCCACGGTGTTCTTGGGGACCTTCAATGCTGCAGACTTTTTTTGGTACCCTGATCTGTGCCTCAACATAAACCTGTCTCGGAGCTCTACGGCCAATTCCTTCGACCTCATGGCTTGGTTTGTGCTCTGACCTTATATAGACAGGTGTGTGCCTTTCCAAATCATGTCCAATCAATTGAATTTAGCACAGGTGGACTCCAAATAAGTTGTAGAAAAATCTCAAGGATGATCAATGGAAACAAGATGCACCAGAGCTCAATTTCAAGTCTCATAGCAAAGGGTCTGAATACTTACGTAAATGTAATATTTCCAGCCCAGCACTAACACCTGATTCAATTTATCAAACCTAATTAGTTGATAATCAAGTGTGCTATTGTGGGCTGGAACAGAAGTCTGCTCACCCAGTAGACCAGGGATCAGTGAAGCGAGGTTTGCCACCACTGGTATTTACTTTATTTTTTTCACCTGAAATTATGCTTTAGTAATAATAGCCTACTTGGTACTAAGATTTGTAACCTTTACATATGAGTTAGCTTACTTGTACACTTTGAAATGATATAAGTGTTGATTCTATGAAGTTAAGTGTTTATAAACTTGTTAACTTAAAACTATTATTCAAGAGTGTGCAAAGCTGTCATCAAGGCAAAGGGTGGCTATTTGAAGAATCTAAAATATAAAATATATTTGAATTTGTTTAACACTTTTTTGGATACTAGATGATTCCATATGTGATATTTCATTGTTTTGATGTCTTCACTATTATTCTACAATGTAGAAAATAGTAAAAATAAAGAAAAACCCTTGAATGAGTAGGTGTTCTAAAACTTTTGACCGGTAGTGTACACAAAACTACTACTACCACCAAGTTCAATGCCAGATACTTTTCTCCCAGAAGGTCTGAGTGGCACTTGGGAGGTGCCACTGTGATAATGAAGATGGTTTGCCTAAGACTACCACAACAATTACATTGTCTATGCTAAATGTGTTTAAATTGTTTTAAAAAAATAAAAATAATAGTTAGGCTATTAGAAATACATTTTATTTAATGGAGCAAGGCAAAGCAGAAATGACAAAATACTTTTCATTTCACCCATACAACAATATAGCATATTATTAAAGTACAGTATGTTTACAATATCATAAACAATAGCATTTTACATTGTTGTTCCAAAATACATTTTATATATTCATACAGTTTATTTTGTAATGACGACAAGGTGAAGGTGCTCTCTGCACAAATGGCACAACAGAATCATTCAGATTGACCAAAGCACAGCATATGACAACCATCTTATAATACTGAGGGAAGTCTCCTTTCATATCAGGAAAAGAACAAAGTAGTAGAAGAAACTGATGCTGCTGCAGCATCGCTCATCTTCACAGGGGGAATCCAGTCGACATGGGTGTCTTGATAGAGGTCAGCTGGTGAACCTACAGTACATAAACAAATGAAAAGCACACCTGATGTTAGAATATCACTTCTTCAGGTCACCTATACCATCAGGGCTCTTAATTGTTTGGTTGTGTTTAATTCATTCTGGTGTTTTAGTGTCATATAAAGATGAAATCTATTGTTGAGCTGGAACAACCAGTCAACACAGCAGATTGTCCTATCCCATTGAGGCATTTTCCCTATGCTGTAATGTCCATACATTTTCCCTCTTATGAATAAAGTTCTCAAATTATACTTATTTTTTTTGGCTATATGGACCTCATATTGTACAATTTGTCTCCCCTCTTCATGGTCATGGTTCGAATGTATCTATCTTTTGTCAAATTAACATAATTTGACTTTTCGTTGCAGATTAGGAGAATTTACGCTGCAGGCTATGAGAATTAATGTAGCAGAATTAGGTTAAGGTAAGGAAAAGGTTTTTACCTTTATTTAACTAGGCAAGTCAGTTAAGAAGAAATTCTTATTTACAATGACGGCCTACACCGGCCAAACCCGAACGAAGCTGGGCCAATTGTGCGCCGCCCTATGGGACTCCCAATCACGGCCGGTTGTGATACAGCCTGGAATCGAACCAGGGGGTCTGTAGTGACGCCTCAAGCACTGAGATGCAGTGCCTTAGACCACTGCGCCACTCGGGAGCTAAAATGAATTTTTTTTAACGTTGATTTGACAAAAGCTGGATCCCTTCTAGCCATGACCCCTTTTCATAGGCATAGATTACATGGTTACATTCAAGACAAGGATGTTTTATTGATCTGTTGTCAGTGTCAGCAGAGTAGGCCTAGCCTACCATCATATTAAAAAAGATTCTGCTAATGTCTCCAGTCATATAAAGTGTAGTAGAAGTGTATGAAATGTTTATCAAAGGCCACATTTTTACATTTACATTTTAGCAGACGCTCTTATCCAGAGCGACTTACAGGAGCAATTAGGGTTAAGTGCCTTGCTCAATGTCACATCGACCGATTTTTCTCCTAGTCGGCTTGGGGATTAGAACCAGCGACCTTTCGGTTACTGGCACAACGCTCTTAACCACTAAGCTACCTGCCGCCCCAGACAAAGGGGCAAAACGTCTCTGATATAGGCTATAGGCCTATACCACTACGCGCTCATTAGCCTAAATTATGATTATCCAATCTACTCATCACATTAGGAATAGTAGGCTTACATTAGTCTGCAAATGCGATGATAGATGCATGCAATCCATTGTTATAAAGGTGCATTGGTGCATATGGTGAAAAAATTCCTTCCCCAAAACTTGAAACTCACTCGAAACATGCTAATAGCTAGACTACAAGCTATCTAGCTAGCTAATTTTGGCTAATTTAGTATTGTTAACACCTGGTTAGCATAACAGCTAAACTAAACTCGAAATCGATCAGACTCGACTTTCCAGTGATGAAATAACCGTAGCAGACCCTGTACTGACAGCTGTCTGGGTTCAGGTCTTGACGGGCAAAAAGGTTTCTTCGCTTTTCTTACAGTTCTTGAGTCTTATCTCCTTGGTGTCACCAAAGTTGTTTCATGATTGCGGGGAATCTGTAAACATATATTTTTCTGTTGTCTTTTCTGCCTTGTTAGAGCAGCCATATACTGCACAGAAAATTACATGGTGATGAATCAACTACACTGAACAAAAATATAAACGCAACATGCAACAATTTCAATGATTTTACTGAGTTACAGTTCCTATAAGGAAATCAGTCAATTGAAAAATTCATGAAGTCCTAATCTATGGATTTCACATGACTGGGAATACAGACATGCATATGTTGGTCACAGATACCTTTAAAAAGAAAAGTAGAGGCGTGGATCAGAAAACCAGTCAGTATCTGGTGTGACCACCATTTGCCTCAAGCAGCGCGACACATCTCCTTCGCATAGAGTTGATCAGGCTGTTGATTGTGGCCTGTGGAATGTTGTCCCACTCCTATTCAATGGCTGTGCGAAGTTGCTGGATATTGGCGGGAACTGGAACACACCGTCGTACACGCCGATCCAGAACATCCCAAACATGCTCAATGGGTGACATGTCTAGTGAGTATGCCGGCCAGGGAAGAACTGGGACATTTTCAGCTTCCAGGAATTGTGTACAGATCCTTGCGACATGTGGCCGTGCGTTATCATGTTGAAACATGAGGTGATGGCGAAGTATGAATGGCACGACAATGGGCCTCAGGATCTCGTCACGGTATCTCTGTGCATTTAAATTGCCATTGATAAAATGCAATGGTGTTCGTTGTCCGTAGCTTATGCCTGCCCATACCATAACCCCACCGCCACTATGGGGCACTCTGTTACAATGTTGACATCAGCAAACTGCTCACCCACACGACGCCATACACGCCGTCTGCCATCTGCCCAGTACAGTTGAAACGCAGGATTCTTCCATGAAGAGCACACTTCTCCAGCGTGCCAGTGGCCATCGAAGGTGAGCATTTGCCCACTTAAGTCGGTTACGACGCCGAACTGCAGTCAGGTCAAGACCCTGGTGAGGACGACGAGCACGCAGATGAGCTTCCCTGAGACGGTTTCTGACAGTTTGTGCAGAAATTCTTCGGTTGTGCAAACCCACAGTTTCATCAGCTGTTCGGGTGGCTGGTCTCAGACAATGCCACAGGTGAAAAGCCGGATGTAGAGGTCCTGGGCTGGCGTGGTTACACATGGTCTGCGGTTGTGAGGCCGGTTGGACGTACTGTCAAATTCTCTAAAACGACGTTGGAGGCGGCTTATGGTAGATACATGAACATTACATTCTCTGGCAACAGCTCTGGTGGACATTCCTGCAGTTAGCATGCCAATTGCACACTCCCACAAAACTTGAGACATTTGTGGCATTGTGTATGATCCAAACCAGTCAGGTTTCAAGACTGGTCATTCAACTGAGACTGCTCTTATCTGTGTCACAGAGGCTCTCCGCACTGCTAAAGCTAACTCTCTCTCCTCTGCTCTTGTCCTTCTAGACCTGTCTGCTGCCTTTGATACTGTGAACCATCAGATCCTCCTCTCCACCCTCTCCGAGCTGGGCATCTCCGGCGCGGCTCACTCTTGGATTGCGTCCTACCCAGTGGCGGCTCCTGAAAAAATTCTCAGGGGGGGCAATTTTTCTGATGATTTAGGTGACCTACACACATTTTAAAAAAGATATGTCCAGCAACAACATGAAGACAGGGGCAGCATATAAGTCAATACCAGAAGCATTTATTGACTGATCTCAAAAGTGTTGGCTTACCAGGGTTGGTGGAGCCCTCAGTTTCATCTTTGCCTCGCAAGCTAACTCAAACACTCCGCAAAACTTCACACACTGGATTAGCCGGCTGAGGATGTGGCGGTTCTTGCTAATGTCGTAGTAAATATATTTGTTATAGTGAATATGGAATATGATATGTTGAGTAAAATGTTGTGCTAAGATCTATTTAGGTCAGGAGCTGGTTATAAGTTCTGTTCCTATCCAATAACAATGGACAAAAGGGTCCTATCTTGTCAGCCTTGTCAGCAGGTGGCCAAGGACAACACCCACGCCATAGGCCTCTCAGTTCTTCCAACTCACGAGTTCTTGCTCTGAGGACACACACACACAAACACACACACATCATCACTGTTAAACACACACACACACACACACACACACACACACATCATCACTGTTAAACACACACACACACACAAAAATCCCCTCTCTTAGGCTGAACATTTGAAGACAGAGAACCCGACTCAGAGCCAATGCAACAGTGACAGTAGCCTGGAGGGGACCTCGCCCAACTCATCAGGACCAATCAGAAGATCAGAACTACTAGATTCAACCTACTTCATTTATTGCATAAAATGTCTGCACACAATGTTTCGGGGCTCTCTTCAGATAATAATAATAATAATAATAATATGCCATTTAGCAGACGCTTTTATCCAAAGCGACTTACAGTCATGCGTGCATACATTTTTGTGTATGGGTGGTCCCGGGGATCGAACCCACTACCTTGGCATTACAAGCGCCATGCTCTACCAGCTGAGCTACAGAAAGTGGATACTCATGGATGCGCATCGCAATTGTAAAATGTCAACACAATTGGAGACACCACGTCATTTTTGGAGACATGTTATTGACAGTAAACTATTGTAGATGCGACTGCTAACTAAATAAAACATTTTAGCTGGCTAGCTAATCATCTTAGCTAAATGTGGGGCAAACAATTCAGTTATTTACCGTTAATTTGAGGGATTGGGGTGAAAGAAATCGAGTTACATAGTGATACTTTACGATATACTGTATTGACAATATCGCAATATTTTAGGGCTGGTTGGCTGTACCTGCACCAAAACACCATTATTGTTCCTTCATAGCTTGTTCTCAATCTTTTCACATTGGGAGCCAATTTGTTTTCAGCACTTTTATTTCCATGACTGATCAAAACTCGTTCTCATGGCTTTCTGATCCCTCTGCAACAGACATATGGTGCGCAATAAAATCACAGTATCGAATCGCAATACGTATAGAATCATGAGACTCGCAATGCTGATGCATATATCTTATCGTGAGGTTCCTGGCAATTCCCAGCCCAAGTTCATTTGCCACAACAAATCTCTTCGCTAGCAAACGCGATGTCTTCTCCAAAACGGCAATGTGTCTCCAGCAATGTTTACTTTTTTGACGTTCTATGGCATCTCCACTTTCCAAGCATATATGACCACATGTAATATTTTGGTAAGTGATGCAAATAGTGAACTATGTAGGGCCAGGATGTAAAATATATGTAGCTGCAGCAATTTCTCTTATCTGATATGGTAAGTAATGGGGCTTAATTTATAGCTCCCTAAGAGTTTGACGAACGGGTCCGTGCACGCGATTCCAGATATCTTTACCTCTGAATAAACTGCCTTTATTATACCATATCCACCCTGTCCAAAGTCTCTACTTGGTCTCAGTTCTCCAGTAAACTTGTGATTATCAACACTAACCTCATCGTTGTGGCGGCGGACAGCTAGCCTGTATCCCTCATCAAGTTGAGTGGCAATGTTATTTTTCCGTTAGTACCAATTTTTGGAAAATCCTCGGGTGTAGGACTTTCCGCCTTTAGTAGAAACCTGTTGAATTATTAAATTTGGTCTGGGAGGTCCTAATTGTTTCGTTGCCAATTTATCTTCATTTGTTCGCCGACAAAAAGGAACTTATTTCAAAGACACAATCCGCTCTTTTCTCAGTTACGTTCATGGTTACGTTACGTTACGTATGACGAAAGCGCGTAAGTGCAAGCCCTCAGACACCCATAGAGATTGTATTGAAGGCTCTGAAATTTGAAAAAATAGATTTTACATTAGAGGCTATGAGAGACTTCTGGGCGATTTTCAACCTGACTGAAATCGCCCCAAAAGGGGGGGGAGCCATTTGAAGCACGACTTTAGCCTGATTCGACATTTAGTGGCAGTGTGGCACTGTGGCAGATCAGACGTATAGATTACAACACTGATAACTACTGTTGCCGTGATATAATTGATTAGAAAAAAAATCCCTTCCTTTTCCCGTTTGGCAGTGCGTCGCCCATATCGCCCTATTGAACAGGCCGCCCCTGGTCCTACCTGACCGGTCGCTCCTACCAAGTGGCGTGGCGAGAAGCTGTCTCCGCACCACGTGCTCTCACCACTGGTGTCCCCCAGGGCTCAGTTCTAGGCCCTCTCCTATTCTCGCTATACACCAAGTCACTTGGCACTGTCATATCCTCACATGGCCTCTCCTATCATTGCTACGCTGACGACACACAACTAATCTTCTCCTTTCCCCCTTCTGATAACCAGGTGGCGAATCGCATCTCTGCATGTCTGGCAGACATATCAGTATGGATGACGGATCACCACCTCAAGCTGAACCTCGGCAAGATGGAGCTGCTCTTCCTCCCGGGGAAGGACTGCCCGTTCCATGATCTCGCCATCACGGTTGACAATTCCGTTGTGTCCTCCTCCCAGAGTGCGAAGAGCCTTGGCGTGACCCTGGACAACACCCTGTCGTTCTCCGCTACCATCAAGGCGGTGACCCGATCCTGTAGGTTCATGCTCTACAACATTCGGAGAGTACGACCCTGCCTTACACAGGAAGCGGCACAGGTCCTAATCCAGGCACTTGTCATCTCCCGTCCGGATTACTGCAACTCGCTGTTGGCTGGGCTCCCTGCCTGTGCCATTAAACCCCTACAACTCATCCAGAATGCCGCAGCCCGTCTGGTGTTCAACCTTCCCAAGTTCTCTCACGTCACCCCGCTCTTCCGCACACTCCACTGGCTTCCAGTTGAAGCTCGCATCTGCTACAAGACCATGGTGCTTGCCTACGGAGCTGTGAGGGGAACGGCACCTCCGTACCTTCAGGCTCTGATCAGTCCCTACACCCAAACGAGGGCACTGCCTTCATCCACCTCTGGCCTGCTGGCTCCCCTACCTCTGCGGAAGCATAGTTCCCGCTCAGCCCAGTCAAAACTGTTCGCTGCTCTGGCACCCCAATGGTGGAACAAGCTCCCTCACGACGCCAGGACAGCGGAGTCACTCACCACCTTCCGGAGACATTTGAAACCCCACCTCTTTAAGGAATACCTGGGATAGGATAAAGTAATCCTTCTACCCCCCCAAAAAAACAAAAAAAAAACATTGTAAAGTGGTTATCCCACTGGCTATAAGGTGAATGCACCTATTTGTAAGTCGCTCTGGATAAGAGCGTCTGCTAAATGACGTAAATGTAAATGTAATGTAAATGTGTTGTGTGACAAAACTGCACATATTAGAGTGGCCTTTTATTGTCCCCAGCACAAGGTGCACCTGTGTAATGATCATGCTATTTAATAATCCGATTATTGATATGCCACACCTGTCAGGTGGATGGATTACCTTGGCAAAGGATAAATGCTCACGAAAAGGGATGTAAACAAATTTCTGCCCAAAATGTGAGATAAATAAGCTTTTTGTGCGAATGGAACATTTCTGTGATCTTTTATTTCAGCTCATGAAACCAACACTTTACATGTTGCATTTATATTTTTGTTCAGTGTAGTTTTAGGCACTGTTATCATGCAATTTGGGGTAGCCACTCAGCTATTGTTGTCGGAAGAATTAATGTGGTGGTCTTCCAACATGGCCACCAGGAGGCGTCATATGCCAACTGCAAGCCCTCCATAGAGCCCCACAGTGGAAGTGTCATAATACCCATAAAACCTAGTGGTCAAACAGGGAAATGGTTCCAATCGTTTTTCCACCATTCATTTTTCCCACAGGGAATTTTAGAAACACTTAAAATAAGGGCTGTGTTTCTTGTAGGCTTACCCTGGCGTGATGTTTTGATAACCATGTAAATCTCTCTTGGACAAGGTGACTTTTATCAATATATTCAGCTCTATTTACTCTCAGATTCGAAAATGCTAATTAGCATCAAAGTAGCCATCATGCAAGACTACAAATCCCAATTCTTTTAAATTGACAGAATTGTCAATCATTACACAGGTGCACCGGCTAATTAGCATTTCATTTTTAGGGGGTAAATACAGGCGAATATATTGATAAAAGACACCTTGTCCTAGAGAGATGTAAATCTCTCTAGGTTATCAAAACCTTACGCCAGGGTAAGCCTACATGAAACGCAGCCCTTATTTTAAGTGTTTCTAAAATCCCTATGGGAAAAATGAATGGTGTGAAAATGATTGGAACCATTTCCTTGCTTGACCGCTAGGTTTTATGGGTATTATGACTCATACTGTGGTACTCTATAGCAGGGTTTCCCTAAGTCGGTACAGATATAACAAAACATGCCGAAAAGCTGCTGTGTTGTTCAATGTACAGTACCAGTTAAAAGTTTGGACACACCTACTCATTCAAGGATTTTTCTTTATTTTAAATATTTTCTACATTGTAGAATAATAGTGAAGACATCAAAACTATGAAATAACACATGGAATCATGTAGTAACCAAAAAGGTGCTAAACAAATCAAAATATATTTTAGATTCTTCAAAGTAGCCACCCATTGCCTTGACAGCTTTGCCCACTCTTGGCATTCTCTCAACCAGCTTCATGAGGAATGCTTTTCCAACAGTCTTGAAGGAGTATGCTGAGCACTTGTTGGCTGCTTTCCTTCACTCTGCGGTCCAACTCATCCCAAACCATCTCAATTGGGTTGAGGTCGGGTGATTGTGGAGGCCAGGTCATCTGATGCAGTACTCCATCACTCTCCTTGGTCAAATAGCCCTTGCACAGCCTGGAGGTGTGTTTTGGGTCACTGTCATGTTGAAAAACAAATGATAGTCCCACTAAGCACAAACCAGATGGGATGGCGTATCGGTGCCTTGAACACCAAGGAGATAAGTTTGCCTCGAATTCTAAATAAATCACAGACAGTGTCACCAGCAAAGCACCTCCTCACCATCGCACCTCCTCTATGCTTCACGGTGGGAACCACATATGCAGATATCATCCGTTCACCTACTCTGTGTTTCACGAAGACACTGCGGTTTTGGAACCAGAAATCTCAGATTTGGACTATTGGATATTTCCACTAGTGTAATGTCCATTGCTCGTGTTTCTTGGCCCAAGCAAGTCTCTTTTTCTTATTGGTGTCCTTTAGTAGTGGTTTCTTTGCAGCAATTTGACCATGAAGGCTTGATTCACACAGTCATCTCTGAACAATTGATGTTGAGATGTGTCTGTTACTTGAACTCTGTGAAGCATTTATTTGGGCTGCAATCTGAGGCGCAGTTAACTCTAATGAATTTATCCTCTGCAGCAGAGGTAACTCTGGGTCTTCCTTTCCTGTCGCGGTCCTCATGAGAGCCAGTTTCATCATAGTGCTTGATGGTTTATGCGACTGCACTTGAAGAAAGTTCTTCACATTTTCCTGATTTACTGACATTCCTGTCTTAAGTAATGATGGACTGTCTTTTCTCTTTGCTTATTTGAGCTGTTCTTGCCATAATATGGACTTGGTCTTTTACCAAATAGGGCTATCTTCTGTATACCACCCCTACCTTGTCACAACACAACTGATTGGCTCAAACGCATTAAGAAGGAAATAAATTCCACAAATTAACTTTTAACAAGGCACACCTGTTAATTTAAATGCATTCCAGGTGACTTCCTCATGAGAGAGAATGCCAAGAGCGTGCAAAGCTGTCATCAAGTCAAAAGGTGGCTACTTGGAAGAATCTCAAATATATTTTCATTTGTTTAACACTTTTTTGGTTACTACATGATTCCATATGTGTTATTTCATAGTTTTGTTGTCTTCACTATTATTCTACAATGTAGAAAATATAAAAAAAATAAAGAAAAACCCTGGAATGAGTAGGTGTGTCCAAACTTTTGATTGGTAGGTCAAAAATCCCGACCTACTTTGAAAATGCTCTCGCGTAGAGAAATAGAGGCTGTGAGAAGAGCCCTGTGGCTTCAGGCTATTCAGCGTGGGAAATGTGGGGACCCGGTGTCCAAGTAGGCTATATTTAGCTGTGTGTGTGGCAAACAATTAATCACAGGTAAGACATTTAACGTTAACTTGTTTAGTGCAGTACGTTTATAACGCTACTCTTTACTTCTATCTGTTTAGTCCGTTTGTGTGTGTTGTTGGTCTTGGCTAGCTTAATGTTCCGGTCGGTAGCTAACACTCACTCAAGTGGCTGCTAGCATTGTTATGAAAAGGGGAACGTAAAGCCCTATAATATTACGTTTTTCTAAGTAGTGAGAATACTAGGGAGCAGGCAATGTTTAAAGGTAATCTTCAGACATGTTCTATTTTCTTAAATGTAGTTTTGTAGTTGACTAAAATAAGTAAACAAGAAAATTGTTTACTTAAAAAAAGGTCAAAAGACGGGATTGGTTTAGATTGTTGACATGTAAACTCTTTCGTCTCCAAGGCTTGTTTTAAAAATAAATAAATTTGCACAATGAGCACTTGCTGTCTCAAATATATTGTTAGTTGTTGTTTAGCTAGCAAATGTTTTGCCATATTAGCGTTGCCATGAAATCAGTCAACACACCTCAAAACAAGCCATTGTATCATGGAAGAGATTTTCCATGAAACCCCCACTTCTTCTTATATGGTTCCTTTCGAAACGCCTACTCATTTCGACACCCCCACTTTTCCTGAGATATCAGTAGGTGGGAGCATAGAGATCCTCAGAGATGACAGCTGGACCCTATTGAACTATCTGGCCATCCAGAATCACAGCAACACACGGGCTTCTGCCACATTGAAGCGTACACATCGTTTTTGTGGAGTTGTCAGCTAAACCATCTATAACTACTCATACTGTAATCATATAAATAACTTTTGCTCACCGTGCCTGCAATTTATCTGTACCTGTGTATTGTTCATCACTCAGTTAGTTATATTTCCTAATGGAACTAGCTAACTACTAACTTTAAGCATCAGTTGTCAGAGCACCTTACCGATCACTGCACATGTACACAGCCCATCTGAAATTAGCCCACCCAACTACCTCATCCCTATATTGTTATTTATTTTGCTATTTTGCACCCCAGTATCTCTATTTGCACATAATCTCTTGCACATCTATCATTCCAGTGTTAATACTAATTGTAATTATTTTGCACTATAGCCTATTTATTGCCTTACCTCCATAACTTGCTACATTTGCACACACTGTATATATATTTTCTGTTGTATTTTATGACCTTATGTTTTTTTTACCCCCTCTGTGTTGTTGTTTTTATCGCTTTGCTTTATCTTGGCCAGGTCGCAGTTGTAAATGAGAACTTGTTCTCAACTGGCTTACCTGGTTAAATAAAGGTGAAATAAAATAAAATAAATAGCTAGAAGATACATTTTATAGAAGCCATTTAACGTTACTTACCAACTTTCTTTACGTATCCACACGTCGGAGTTTTATATAAAAAAAAAAGTCAAAAAACAGGTTACTCATACACGGGTCTATTAGTCGCAAGGCATTTCATTTTCATTGTAGAGCAGAATAAATCGTATTCTGCCAACCTTTCTTGTTGTGTTAGGGGTTAGCCAACACAACAGGCCACTACGCACGTGTTTGACGTTCATAATCGCCACTTCTGGTCACGTTACTGCCACCTGCTGGGAGGAATGCATGGTACTCTGCACTAGGGGGCAGCAGAGTACCATTCATGAAAATCATCTGCATAACAGCGAGAGAGGAAGAACGAATTCGACATCAACAACAAATGTCGGATCAATACGCCACCGTCCAGAAAGGCTCCCTGAAATTGAAAGGAATAGGCGTTGTTTCCGCGGGTAAAAAGTATGTATTTCATGTTATTGTTACTTATAAATAAATGTGCTCTTAACATTGTCCACACCTAACTATGTTTAAAATGGAGTCAAAGAGCAACGTAGCTAGCTAGCTCTCTGTCCCTATATACCAGCAGCTAATACAGCTAAAACAATGCAGTTAGAACAATGAGCCAGATGTTTCGCCGGATGTATAAATGTGAAGCATCAGGTTGGCTTTTCCACTCACTACCAAATATGGTGATGAGAGCAAGGCGAGTGAACGGAAATGGGAGCGAGATTAATTTTGGCCTACATTTCTGCAAATGTTTTCATCAATGAAACATTTGATCTCCATACAGTTTTCTGTTTCCAAAATTAGAATATGTCACAAACAGACTGGACTGCGTTTTATAGACTTTACCATTTGCCAAAGTTTCATTTTTTGTTTTGTTTAGTAGTGCGCGGACGAATTGCGTTATTGCACAAGCGCACTTCAGAGTAAGCGTTCCCTAACGTAAATATGCAAATAAATGCTAGAACGCGCCAATAGGATCTCACTAGCTAGTGCTTGGCTCTGCCCACCTGCTTGCTTGTTCTGCCCACTATTATTCATTCGCTTCCATTGGAAACGACAGACTCTGGTCTATTTTGGGTTAGATATAAAAAATCTTTGCCAGCTAAGCTAACCAGCTAACTATCAAACATGGTAACAACGGCTAAATCATCTTTTGTTCACTGTAAATAGTTACATAGTGTTAGCCTTCTCAAATGCATGTAGCTTTTAAGTGCAAGTAAACAAACATATAAGCTAAACACTCTGTAGCTCAGCTGGTAGAGCACAGCGCTTGTAACGCCAGGGTAGTGGGTTCGATCCCCGGGACCACCCATACACAAAAAAATGTATGCACGCATGACTGTAAGTCGCTTTGGATAAAAGCGTCTGCTAAATGGCATATTATATTATAAGACAGTCATGAAGAGGGCACGACTAAGCCTATTCCCCCTCAGGAGACTGAAAATATTTGGCATGGGTCCTCAGATCCTCAAAGTTCAACAGCTGCACCATCGAGAGCATCCTGACTGGTTGCATCACTGCCTGGTATGGCAACTGTTCGGCCTCCGACCGAAGGTGTCAGAGGAATGCCCTAAAAATTGTCAGACTCAGCCTCCCTAGTCATAGACTGTTCTCTCTGCTACCACACGGCAAGCAGTACCGGAGCGCCAAGTCTAGGTCCAAAAGGCTTCTTAACAGCTTCTACCCCAAAGCCATAAGACTCCTGAACAGCTAATCAAATGGCTACCCGGACAATTTGCATTGTTTCCACCCCCTCTTTTACGCAGCTGCTACTGTTTATTATCTAGGCATAGTCACTTGAACTCTACCTACATGTACATATTACCTCGACTAACCTGTGCCCCTGCACATTGACGTCTCTGTACCGGTACCCCCTGTATATAGCCTCGCTACTGTTATTTTACTGCTGCTCTTTAATTATTTTAATTTTTAATTGTTTACTTATCTATTTTTTACTTAACTCTTATTTTTCTTAAAACTGCATTGTTGGTTAAGGGCTTGTAAGTAAGCATTTCACTGTATGGTCTACACCTTTTGTATTCGGCGCATGTGACAAATAAAATGTGATTTGATTTGGTGTAGGCTAGCTATGTAGATATGTAGCAGGCTAGCTCGCTAACTCCTCACTAGCAACCCATCATCTGTTGGCATTATTTTACTATTTTAGAAAGAAGAAGAAGGACAAGGAGAAGAAGCGTTGTTTGGAGCAGCAAATTAATACAAATAAAAACGAAGAGGAGGAGACCAAGAGTGGATACATTGACAAAAGAACACCAGCTCAAATGGCTTTTGACAAGATGCAAGAGAAGAGGGTAATAATCATTGTCCTAAATGTATTGTCCTATTGATGTTCTAGCACTGAAATAGAGAGACATTGTTAGTCATGGGATAAAAAATACCTATTTCCTGCTTACAATACCAGAATTCACACCCTACTTTTTCAATTTCTTTCAGCAAATGGAGAGAATTTTGAACAAAGCAGAAAAAACTCACAAGCGGAGAGTTGAGGTAAGACCTTATTATTTGAAAACATCTGCATTAATTTACTGTAATTCAGAAAACCCTTTTGGGGAGATTTGAGTTCTACAAACCCCTGGCATTGACTATAAACAAAGTTATTTTTGTTGTATTGCAGGATTTCAACCGTCACCTGGACTCCCTGACAGAACATTACGATATTCCTAAAGTCAGCTGGACCAAATGAAGAGGAATCCTGGATCACTTTAATTTTAGAATGTGCTTTAGAAGTTACTTTTTTTTTGCCCATTGTTACCCATGCGGTGTCATTTCTGTTGTACATTAAAGTCATTTTATAATGTGGTAATTTGTGTGAATATATTTTGGTTCCTTACGTAGAATTATACTAGATTACATTTACATTACATTTTAGTCATTTAGCAGACGCTCTTATCCAGAGCGACTTACAGTTAGTGAGTGCATACATAATTTTCTATTTTTCATACTGGCCCCCCGCGGGAATCGAACCCACAACCCTGCTGAGCTACATCCCTGCCGGCCATTCCCTCCCCTACCCTGGACGACGCTGGGCCAATTGTGCGCCGCCCCATGGGTCTCCCGGTCGCGGCCGGCTATGACAGAGCCTGGATTCGAACCAGGATCTCTAGTGGCACAGCTAGCACTGCGATGCAGTGCCTTAGACCACTGAGACATGAATGCTGCTGTAATGTGTATTTAATTAAACTGAGTTACTTTTCCTTGTCTGGAAATGCAGTTATTTATTAACCTTAAATTGATTACATTAGTATTGGCTGTGTAGTTCATTGCTGTCAATATTGTACAATTAAATTTAGATCGAAACGCAAGAGACCAGAGGCATTTTGTAAAGTAGAGGGCAGAGCTGTGGTCTCTTATAACGTCACATGCATAAGTACGTACAGTGGAGTCTCTCAATATATTAATTACAGTGAGCATAATTGGTAATATAAAAAAATATGAAGCAAATTCTATCTAATTATGATAAATTATGTATGAAGGCAACAACGTGTGTTGGGAATATGCAGCGATAGCTTCCCGGAAGTAGGGCAGTATGAGCGTTTGTGTTTTCCGGTTTGTGACGTGTGCAGAAAATATTTTAAATGTTAGCAAAGATTTTCTATAATATTGACAAGATAGTCGAGTAACCACTCTTAACAATGGAAATACTTATCCTCAAAGGTTGAAGGCAGGCGGGAGGAGGCGATATAAGGTGGGACCACTAGCTAATAAGAGGGCAGATACGCATGTGAACAACAAGCAGAACTCCGATATAAAGTAGTTTTGTTTTTGCCGAAATACCACGTACGTTAGTTCATTCGTAACAATCGAACACGAAACTTCTATTTGATCAAATAAGCAATTCATTTTTTGTTGTTGACCAAATTCGACACTCATTGGCGGACTTGTTTTCGTGGACAAAATGTGGGCGGAGTAAATTCTCTCGTTTCGCTTCTTCCTCTCTGATGTTAGCAGGCGACACCTAGCACTCCTAGGTGGATGCTACCGTACCGCCACATGTTTTTGTATTTTATTATTTAGATATTATACATATATTTCACCGGTACCAACTCGTAGTAAGTTACGACGAGCTAAAAGCAAAATGTCAGCAAGTGCGGTGTATGTGTTAGACCTCAAAGGCAAGGTAAGAGGACATGATATTTGCTTAGCTAGCTTAATCTAAAATGGTTCACATATGTTTACTAATGCATCGCATAATTTGATGGTCAAAGTACAATATATAGCTAGCAACTTTACGTTCTAAGAAAAATATACAACAGTGAATTTGAGATGGGTAGTTTTTTATGTTGACACGGGAAATTAATAATATGCATTGTAGCAAGTTTCTTAGCTAGCAGCTAACCCACCAGCTAGACTGGATTGGGATGGACTGGTTCAATGGATCACGTGATGTATTGTGGCCAAATTCTGCATGATAATGGTTGTGGTGGCCATATGAACAGTATACTGTATCACAAGCTTGACAAGAGCCCATACCATCCATGGATGTCATCATGATCTCCAACATTTGCCTCCATCCAAAGGCCTGTTTTGAGAATGAAAACACACTCCATGTGAAGGCTCAAATGCATAGTCCAGTTAGACCCATGTAGATTTTTGTGTTCCATATCAAAGACACTTGAAGATATGAAAACATGATGCAAGTTCAGGATGTCATCAGGAGGCACATACCATGTAGGATGGAGAGATAGCTAGAGAAGTAAGTTCCTGTTGATTTTGTTTCACCTCTCCAGGTTCTGGTTTGTCGTAACTACAGAGGAGATGTGGACATGTCAGAGATTGAGCACTTTATGCCCATCCTCATGGACAGAGAGGAGGAGGGCAACTTATCCCCTATCCTGGCCCACGGAGGGGTCCGCTTCATGTGGATCAAACACAACAACCTGTACCGTATCCTTACTGCCACTCACTCAACCTCTCACAAAGGGGATTAGAATGACTACTGCCTCAGTATTCCTTTGCCTTTCCAATATAGAGTCCCCAATACAAATGGGAAACCGTTCCATATCTTGCTCTGGGAAAAAGGGAGAGTGATGGTTGGTTTGATTGCTTAGGTCAAAGTACTACTACTCTCGCTGAGAGCTGAAGCAATGGATAGGTTCACTTCTTGCAAATTCCACTTTATTGAGGTAGATAAAAGTCGACTCATGTTGACAGCCCCACATCAACTTTTCACCTTAACAAATGTTCCATCAGTTGTAGCAACGTCTAAGAAAAATGCCTGTGTCTCCTTGGTCTTCTCTTTCCTCTACAAAATTATCCAGGTGAGTTGCAATAAGTCTGTCTATAATGGTGTGCAGTGGTCTTATTTTCCAATAACCCATAGGTAATTACTGGTGGTTAACTGGTAAGAAATGTGTTGTATCTAGACTCAGTCTATTGTCTCTGCAGGTTTTCTCAGAGTATTTTAAAGAATTGGAAGAGGAGAGTATCAGAGATAACTTTGTCATCATCTATGAGTTGATGGATGAGCTGATGGACTTTGGCTACCCCCAGACTACTGACAGCAAGATCCTTCAAGAGTGAGTATCCTATCTAGCCCTTAATCTGTCTACAACACTCTTGTCTCTGTACAAACCTATGTTTAGCTTCCATTAAACAGTTTAAAATTCCTCCAAGTTAAACATGATAAAATAATGTAGTAGTGACCTACAGTACTGTATGTACAGTTTCTTACATTTCACCTAAACACCCAGTATGACAGACAGTTCCTCTCAGTTTTGTCCTGTCCTCTCACCCGGTCTGTCTTTGTTGGTTTGTAGGTACATCACCCAAGAGGGGCACAAGCTGGACACAGGGGGCCCGCGCCCCCCTGCCACCGTCACCAACGCTGTGTCCTGGAGGTCAGAGGGCATAAAGTACAGGAAGAATGAAGTCTTCCTGGATGTCATCGAGTCTGTTAATCTTCTGGTGCGGCACCTTGTCACGTCGTGTTCTAAGTCTAACACTCGCCTCCCTCTAATACAGTCTTCTCTATGACAAAAGGATTCAGTGTTTCATTGAAGTACTATCAACCATTTTCAACTTAGACGCATTTCTGCAATTGTTGTAAACGGTCTGACACTTCTCCCCCTTTCTCTCCTCTGTGCAGGTCAGTGCAAACGGTAACGTACTGCGCAGTGAGATCGTGGGCTCCATCAAGATGCGTGTGTTCTTGTCAGGGATGCCTGAGCTGCGTCTGGGCCTCAACGACAAAGTTCTGTTTGAGAACACTGGCCGTGAGTTCCTCTGCACTCTGCACACAGTTTGCCACTGTGGATGGGTTACAGTTCAGTTAAAAGACATGCATGTCAGATTTCAAAGCTGTTTGTCTGTATTCTCAGACCTAATTTTAGACACTAACGCGTGACTTAGCCTTTTGCTTAGAATTTCCCATAGACATCATTGCATAATTTTGTTGTATGCAGTGCACACATATTTCAAGTTATGATTCAGCTCTTACCTCTAATCAATTTAAATTCCAAACAGAGCTTTCGTTTTTCTCAGATGACTGTACTTGTACCACGTACAATCCTCTCATGCCCTGACTCTCTCTGTGGCTATGCTCACCACAGGAGGGAAGAGTAAATCAGTGGAGCTGGAGGACACGAAGTTCCACCAGTGTGTGCGTCTGTCCCGCTTTGAGAATGACCGCACCATCTCCTTCATTCCCCCCGATGGAGAGTTTGAGCTCATGTCCTACCGCCTCAATACACACGTATGTACTGTATGAGAGAGAGGCCAGTTTAATTTGATTAGATGGGCTTGTTGTTATGGGTCTGTTTTACAGACAAAGATGACTTCTTAGACAAAAAACCATGCTTCATGGAGATTCTCCATCGAAAGGGCTTCTTAGTCCAAGACTAGGTTTTATCTCTGTCTGTGTTACCGCCCCTTTAAGGGATGGGCATGCAATTAGAAGTGTACAAATTAAAGCTGAAATCCGTACTTGGTGAAACTGCCATGTCCGTTTGCAATATTAAAACAATAAAGAAGTTACTTCAAACAACGAACACTGTTTTTTACCTCGGGCATTGCACATCATTGCACGAGCGATAGAACAGCAGAGTATGTACTGCTCAGATTTTCGCCTAAAATGACATACCCAAATCTAACTGCCTGTAGCTTAGGACCTGAATCAAGAATATGCATATTCTTGATACCATTTGAAAGAAACACTTTAAAGTTTGTGGAAATGTGAAATTAATGTAGGAGAATATAACACATTAGATCTGGTAAAAGATAATACAACCAAAAAAACATGCGTTTTCTATTAGTTTTGTTGTTCCATCTTTGAAATGCAAAAGAAAGGCCACAATATAATATTGCGGTTTAGGTGCGATTTAGATTTTGGCCACTAGATGGCAGCAGTGTGCGCGCAAAGTTTTTCAAATTGATTCAGTGAAGCGTTGCAATACTGGACTATTTTGTATCAAGTCTGCCCAAATGTGCCAAATTGGTCAATTGATACATTTTCAAGTACATAACTATAGAGAACATACAAAAATTATATGGTAATACAAAATGTATGTTTACACATTCCCAGGAATGTCATACATGATGGATCATTAGCTTATACACTAACTTTCACACATCTAGATGGCCGGGCAGGGTGGGTGTGGAGCCAGAGATGGCAAAGGTTCAAACTGTAGAACCCAGTTCCTACATTTGAATATAAAAATGGATTTTATCAAACAAAACTATGCTACATTTTATCTCTGGGACCCTCAGGATGACCAATCAGATCAAGATTACTGAATGTAAGTACATTATTTACCTTCAGAGGTGAATGTATCAAACCAGTTGCCGTGCTAAGTTTTTTGTTGTTGTGCACTCTTCTCAAACAATAGCATGGTATTTTTTCACTGTAATAGCTACTGTAAATTGGACAGTGCAGTTAGATTAACAAGAATGTAAGCTTTCTGCCCATATAAGACATGTCTATGTCCTGGAAAGTTTGCTATTACTTACAAGTCATGCTAATCACATTAGCGCACGTTAGCTCAACCGTCCCGTATATGGGACACCGATCCCGTAGAGGTTAAGGAATTACTCATGTATTTATGCGTATGAGATTGTGACATTATGACATGCCATTTTGCATGTACAAGAAAGATGTGTCAATGCAGAAATTACCCTTTCGTTGTATTGATTAGTTTTTTTTTTTAAGCCTATGAAATGTATTGTCCCCAGGTGAAGCCCCTGATCTGGATAGAGTCTGTGATAGAGAAACACTCCCACAGCAGGATCGAGTACATGATCAAGGTAAACACCAGCCCTGCAACGTTACCCAGCAGCTAAGATAACAGTATGCTCTGGTATCAAATCAATAGTTAACCACAAAGCTATCATAAACGCAAATGGCATGATATTCAGAAATGCTGTATATTAATCTCTCTTTTTCTGTCTAAGGCTAAGAGTCAGTTCAAGAGGCGGTCCACGGCCAACAACGTGGAGATCCACATTCCAGTTCCCACAGATGCGGACTCGCCCAAGTTCAAGACCACGGTGGGCAGTGTCAAGTGGATCCCAGAGAACAGTGAGGTCGTCTGGTCCATCAAGTCATTCCCGGTGAGTACAACAACACACTGGACCGCATGCTAGCGTAGACCATAGTTCTCAAAGTAGGGTTCTTTGAGAGTCTGAACATAACCACAAAAATCTAAAGTGTCACTTAACTAACCTGGATACAATCCTAACTCTTGCTCTGTTTTGTTTTGTCTTGTCTCAGGGGGGTAAGGAGTATCTGATGAGAGCCCACTTCGGTCTGCCAAGTGTGGAAGCAGAGGACAAGGAGGGGAAGCCCCCCATCAGTGTCAAGTTTGAGATCCCCTACTTCACTACGTCTGGCATCCAAGTGAGCATCCTTACTGCAGTACCTCTTCTATCCACCAGGGGTCTCTTGTTGCTGTTAGTGGGAGACTGGGAATCATTCTAACACAGGATGGCGCTGTTGTAACACAGATGAGGTCTGACTGCTCGCGCTGAGAACCTGAGGTGTGCTTGAGATCGTGCTTGGTTTGTGCTTCAAAGACTGGTGTCGTGTGTGTGTGTGTGTGGTTCTGTTGTAGGTAGAACTGCTGTCATTTTAAATACAGACCGTACAACAGACAAACTGTCAGTCAACCAACACAAAGAACAACATCCCTTCATCACTGTAGCGTTGGCCTGGCGGGTCTCTGTCAGAGAACATATCTACACTAGAGAGCTAAGATGTTGACAAGCAGCACTCAAAAGGATGTACACACATTCAAATAGTTCTGCACAGATACTGTATAGCTAGCATCAGGCAACTGCTAAAAAAGAAAATCTGATCCACACGCTCACTGCTTTTAGGACTGACTTTGTTTTGCTCTGTTTTATTGAGACATTGTTTCTACCCATAATACTCAGACCTAATGGCCAAAAGGTAGTAGATGGGATGGTTAAGATGAGAACAATTAGGAGCACAGTACCAGTGTGCAGGTCCTTTTTTATGTTGGGTGGTGTTCTGGATCAGTGTCAAGCTCTCCCTGACAGCCCTCTGCTTCCAGATCTGATACCAGGGAAATTACGTCAGAGCCCAGAGAATCAAAGGAAAGCCTTTTCGTTGGCTCAGTGGTGGGTTCGCTCGCCTCGTGTCTTTGTTTCCCAATTTCCTGGTGAAAAACGAGCATGGCAAATTTATTATCGAGACGCACACCCTCACAACAGCACTAAAACAAACCGTTTGCGTCTCCATACAGGAATACAAAGCTATGAAGTCGACACATTACATCATTGTAGGGATTAACATGGGTAACTGGGATCCCGGGACTGTCCCGGGAACACTCTTCATATTTCCCCCAAAAATAAAATGACAAGACCCGGGAAATTACATTTTACCCCAAAGTGGCTAATGCAATTCCACAAAAGCAGATTAGCAAAAAATAAAATAGCACATTATCCAAACAGGTTGTTGCATGGAGTCTAGCATATTAACTTCACACAAAGTCACCATAAATTCAAAGCACACACATAATTGACACTGCCGGACTGCACACGCGACCTGAATGCCGTTAATAAACCCTACAGGAAACCCCTACTGTATAGCCTATTTTAAAAAATGTGCCTCTCTGAGTTATCATTGTGATTCTTCAGACAGTCACAAATTTGATAGGCCCCTATGCACAATACATTACATCTGTCACAGTCTGTTAACAATTCAGTGGCATGAGGGAAAATTCTATCTTCTCCTGTCATAGCGCCTAGGCTATTTTCCAATCCAGTCCCAATCCCACTGAAACCCAAAATCCTGACTCCTGTCTCGCATGGAAATTCCTAACTTTATTCTGTAATCCATAGGTTGCATTATCAAAGCACGTCTTTTTCCTATGCATGTCAAAATACAGCTATAGCTTCTCTCGTACTTGCTGCCCATATGAGAGCTTCGGTAGAGAATGTCAAATCAAATTTTATTGGCCACATGCGCCGAATACAACAGGTGCGATCAACAAACGGTATGAGAGTATATATGGATATTTTTTAAACAGAGGTTTTCCCTGTTAAGATACCTTTTTAAAAACATTTCCACTCTTCATCTCCCCGTGATTCATAAGCTGATCTGCTATCTATATAATCATCAACTCGATTTCGCCAAATATTGGAGATATTCTGTCATTCGTTGAAGGATGTTATCTAGCAAGCTTAGCAACTTTGTTCTTTTTACTTTTGTTTGACTGCCGTTACAAAGTTTGTATGATTCGACAGCTCTATACTCTGCGTCTTGAGCGCGCTCTGTGTTGAGATTACCACTGCTGAAATGCACTGAATTAATTGAGGAACATGAGAACGCTCTGAATTTATGAATGGCCTGTTTCGCAGTTCACAACAATGTAATTGTTGATCAAAGATCGTTACTCTATCATTACTAAATATCAGTTTCATTTTCTCTGATATCTTCACATAGTGGCGCAGCCAAGCCGACAAGGTGGCGCAGCACCCTTCATATTTGGGGAGAACCCAGGCATTTTTACAATATCTTGGTTTTAAACGCTTTAAATTGGCAATTTGTGACTCCAGAAAGAGTAGCTATTGCTTCTGCAAAACGAATGGGGATCCAAATAAACAAAAACGCCTGATTTTTGTGGTATTTCCCAGGACTCTTGGGATGAATATGAATTATCTTTGGGAAAATATGAATCCTTACATCATTGTGCTGCAGCACTGTGTTTTTTAGCTGGACCTGCACAACATTTGCAGCCTTAGTAACAACTAGCCTAGATTTTAAAGTTTGCCGAGGGACATCTCAGCTAAGCTGCCATGCATTGGGGCTAAACACAAATTAGGCACTTTGGGGGTGCAGGGAGTTGGATATTACAGTTGAGTTAAGAGTCAGTAAAGCAGGAGAAACTCAAGCCTGTTATCTACACCTCCATTGTGTCGTATTCTAAATAAATGTGACATGCTAGCTCACAGTGGTGATATCAGTTCACATGGCTGGAAAGCAGCATTGGTGTCTGGTGGTTACCTCACCTTCCATAGCAGGTTTATGTGTGCGTTGGGATGATTTCCTTTCTTTTGTGAGAGCGTATGACAAAACCTTTTTCAATAGGCTTTGTTCCATGTATTCACAGGGCCTCTGTCTTGCCTGTAAAGCCACAGGATATATTACCTGATCTCTATCTGGATTTACCGTCTATGCAAATTCTCTAAATTCACTGTCAATCAATCAATCAATCAATTTTATTTTATATAGCCCTTCTTACATCAGCTAATATCTCGAAGTGCTGTACAGAAACCCAGCCTAAAACCCCAAACAGCTAGTAATGCAGGTGTAGAAGCACGGTGGCTAGGAAAAACTCCCTAGAAAGGCGAAAACCTAGGAAGAAACCTAGAGAGGAACCAGGCTATGAGGGGTGGCCAGTCCTCTTCTGGCTGTGCCGGGTGAAGATTATAACAGAACCATGCCAAGATGTTCAAAAATGTTCATAAGTGACAAGCATGGTCAAATAATAATCAGGAATAAATCTCAGTTGGCTTTTCATAGCCGATCATTAAGAGTTGAAAACAGCAGGTCTGGGACAGGTAGGGGTTCCATAACCGCAGGCAGAACAGTTGAAACTGGAATAGCAGCAAGGCCAGGCGGACTGGGGACAGCAAGGAGTCACCACGGCGGTAGTCCCGACGTATGGTCCTAGGGCTCAGGTCTCTCAGTTGGCTTTTCATAGCCGATCATTAAGAGTTGAAAACAGCAGGTCTGGGACAGGTAGGGGTTTCGTAACCGCAGGCAGAACAGTTGAAACTGGAATAGCAGCAAGGCCAGGCGGACTGGGGACAGCAAGGTGTCATCATGCCCGGTAGTCCTGACGTATGGTCCTAGGGCTCAGGTTCTCAGAGAGAAAGAGAGAACGAGAGAATTAGAGAGAGCATACTTAAATTCACACAGGACACTGGATAAGACAGGAGAAGTACTCCAGGTATAACCAACTAACCCCAGCCCCCGACACATAAACTACTGCAGCATAAATACTGGAGGCTGAGACAGGAGCGGTCCGGAGACACTGTGGCCCCATCCGAAGAAACCCCGGACAGGGCCAAACAGGAAGGATATAACCCCACCCACTCTGCCAAAGCACAGCCCCCGCACCACTAGAGGGATATCCTCAACCACCAACTTACAATCCTGAGACAAGGCCGAGTATAGCCCACAGAGGTCTCCACCACAGCACAAACCAAGGGGGGCGCCAACCCAGACAGGAAGATCACGTCAGTAACTCAACCCACTCAAGTGACGCACCCCTCCCAGGGACGGCATGAAAGAGCACCAGCAAGCCAGTGACTCAGCCCCTGCAACAGGGTTAGAGGCAGAGAACCCCAGTGGAGAGGGGAACCAGCCTGGCAGAGACAGCAAGGGCTGTTCGTTGCTCCAGAGCCTTTCCGTTCACCTTCACACTCCTGGGCCAGACTACACTCAATCATATGACCTACTGAAGAGATAAGTCTTCAGTAAAGACTTAAAGGTTGAGACCGAGTCTGCGTCTCTCACATGGGTAGGCAGACTGTTCCATAAAAATGGAGATCTATAGGAGAAAGCCCTGCCTCCCGCTGTTTGCTTAGAAATTCTAGGGACAATTAGGAGGCCTGCGTCTTGTGACCGTAGCGTACGTATTGGTATGTACGGCAGGACCAACTCGGAAAGATAGGTAGGAGCAAGCCCATGTAACGCTTTATAGGTTAACAGTAAAACTGTCAAACTGTTTTAATAAATTAGACATGATCTACCCAATATAGTTATCAGTTTGAACATATTTCTATACACACATGTTAAAGAGCCAAACATGCTCTGCTAAATAAGAGTTTTTCTCAGTTTTTTGTGTCATTCCCAAATCAATATTCTGCAGTGGCATCCCACACAGAATTGAAAGACAGAGGATTAAATTACACTTTGCTTGAATTTCTCTGGAAATGAGGAGGTTTTGGCACTAATGGAAAATGAGAGCTTTCATAATCAAATGGATCGACTGAGAGACATTGACAGTGTCTTCCTGTTGTAGTGTTCTACCAGACAATGTTCACCGAACGGTTTCATCATCACTACAAGATGCACTCGTAACGTAGCCACACTTATTTAACCCTAGTGGTGGCACCTTGAGGAAAGGGTTGCTTGTAAACCGCAGCCCCTCAAAATAACTCACTCAACCAGAGATCAATGGAGCCTTCATCAGAGATGCTACTGGAAGCTACTATTTAGGGGTTTTGATGAGGAGCTATTTTGTGGCCCTCGCTGACCCCAAGGCCGCTTCGCTGGTGTTCCAGGGCCTCTTGAACTGTGCAGAGCCCCTGTGGTCGCTCCAACGGAGCCCACCGCACGCCACCAAGGTTCTCTGCTAGCATTGAGGGAACATTTATGCAGCCTGGGCTTATTACAGGGAGCACGCCATTTACTGCTCAGTGTGTGTGTGTCTGTGGGTGCGTGCCTCTGCATATGCCTGGCTGCATGTGTGAGCATGTGTGCACACTCACTCTCCACGCTCCCTTGTCTCTCACACACGACACACAGCACAAAAAAAAAGAGGAACCACATCATCAACTCCTTGATTAGACAGCGTGGTATATCAAAGTGGTGTTTTACCCCACCGCCAGCCAGGCCTACAGGCAGATGTGCATTAAGCCCCCCAGCCATATCCTATCTGAGGTAGAAAAGGGAAGTTTACCACCAGAGCGGTTTGGGCTGCTCTAGAGGCAGAGGCTGCCGGGTTTCTTTATAGCCTGCTGATGGTAGGGGGGGAAGCCACATCAGGGCTCATCTGTCCCCCTCCAGGGGATAATTACAGCCAGGTTCCCCCTCCCCTCAGACACAGTGGCGTGGCCCACCAGCCCCTCAGAGAGATGTACTCCATATAGGCCTAGTCAACCACCAGAACAGAACGCATGGCCAACTGCAAGTATTCATTATTTACAGTAAATATATCATAGTCCATATCATGTACTGAATAAAAAACTGGCATTGTGTATGAAAATAAGAACTATATTTGGCACAGATATCATCACGGATATCCTGGAAAGTAGATATTCCGGTGTTGTACCAATTTGACATGCCCAAGAAAAGCGATTGATGGATGTGCCTTTGCTGTAAGTTTTGTAAGCAGATGATAATTTGATCTTCATTTAATGTAAATAAACTGTTCTTACTGTTATAAACAGAAATGATTAGACATCTATCAGTAGTTAGTAGAACTGTCATGTAGGTTTAGTTGTTTCAAAAGAGATCTTAAAAACAAGTTGTTTGTTGGACCATGGGTGACAGATTCATTGACTATTTTTGCTTGAGCATTCATTGAAGCTCTTACCTCATGCTGATCAAATCAAATAGCTGTTGAAAAGGTCAATTGTCTACCAGATAGCCTAGAGAAACCGCTTGTTCTAAATAACTACTGTCTCTGTATTCACATTCTCTAACATCTCAGAGAAATCCTTAAACACTGAGGACACATTCATCCCCAAGATAAATATGCTATATTTCAAGAGGGTGTCCTTGAAATATGACATTTTTAGCTTGGTCCGAATGTGTCCGAAACTTTGGAACGAATGTGTGAAAATGTTTGCCAAATCGTGCCCGCTTTGGTCTTACAGTAGTTTAGAACAACAAGCATCTAAATTTGTAAGGCACCAGACTACTTAGACATAGAGTAGTAGGCTACACCTCGATTTAGCTGCATTCATTACAGCATCACATCAGCCAACCTTGTTACTGTCTGCGACTAACTGGTAGTGTAGGAATAAGAAGCTACCAATTTCACCACCGGCCGTGTAGAGTTGTAGACGGGTCAACTAATGTTGGAGACTTCAGGACGAGAAAAGAGGTCTGTCCTTGTTTCACCCTGTGGGTACTATTCCTGCATCTCTTTTGATCAAGGCTATTTCTCACTATGACTTGGTATTGTTGGCTAAACATAGAAACTATGAAATATTAGGAAAGTTCAACGTTGAATTGGCTCAGTTAGCATATCACTTTTAGGCAAGATAGGAGACTAAAGGTTAGCATGATTCAAGATAGGAGACTAAAGGTTAGCATGATTCAAGATAGGAGACTAAAGGTTAGCATGATTCAAGATAGGAGACTAAAGGTTAGCATGATTCAAGATAGGAGACTAAAGGTTAGCATGATTCAAGATAGGAGACTAAAGGTTAGCATGATTCTGGCTGATAAAAGTATGGATATATCAATATAGGCCAGAGGTAATGGAAGTGTTGGACAAAAACGTCATTCATAATCTTTAGTGATATGTATGAGGTGATCGCACAATTGAGGGTAGTTGGGGAGTGTCAACATGATAACCACCAGGCCATTCTGATGGGCCTTGTTGGCTTGCTTTGACCTGCTAGCACCCCTGTTCTGCCAATGACAGCCACTAGACCTAACTGATGTTAGCTTTGACCTGCCAGCACTGAGATCCTCCTGTTCTCACAACGTCTAGACTGCAGACACACACACACAGCTCTGAGACCGTTCAGACAGTCCTATATGCATATAGACATATTCATTCTGCATTGTGTATTGGCCGTGTGATCTGCCTCAAACACCCTTTAGAGCTTAAATCACACTTGAAATAGGCATGGTGCGTAAATGGGAGGCGATTTCTACAGCTCACAGTCCAAAAACAGCCCTAGTCTGATATGGATAATGTCAGGTCAGCAGACCGATCTACCTCTGTGGAGTAAATGTGTTTGTGTCCAACTAGGTTGCCTTTGCACCAGAGTGCAGGATCATAGCCTTTTTGGAGAGGAATGGAGCAGCTCCCTGTTATGAGACAAACCACCTTGTGTGTCTTGGAGGCAGGTTATGTCCTGATACTGGCAGTGTTCACACCTTTCTGAGAGGAACATGAAGGATGTGTTTTGGGTGCCCGACTGCATGCCTGTTGCATCTTCATCAGGACCCCCAGACAGACGGACCACACCCAGAGGTGTTCGTTGAGGAGCCTGTAAGGGCCTGTGTCCTGTTGTAGTGTGGGTTTCTTCATTACGGCCCAGTTATGATTTATGGTACCCTTGGTGTAAAGTGTTTCACTCCCTAATGCAAAAACGATCATCTTTCCCATATGGTGTTGATAAAAAGCTCAGTATTTATGTGAAGAGAGCTGGGCTGCGGTGCGGTGTGCTGTGGCCATTTACACATCGTCAAATCTGTCTGTCAGTGTAATTCTCGGGGCCATTATTGCAAGTCTTTTATACTGGGGAAGATTTAAGGCGTAATCCCCCACTCTCATGTTCTGTTAGAATCTCTGAATGCCTCAAGGTGCTCCCCGTTTCAACGAAAGCCCAGCCATGAAACAATAAGGAACTGTTTTACGATGGGGGAATATGAAGCTCAATCCACTGATAAGCTCACCACAGAGATAAGCATGCTAAATATATTGTTTGTTTTATAGGCCTCAGTGTAAAATAATGAGATTTTAATGACAGTTGCATTCTCATGTGTTCTGCTTACACTCACAGTTATGCAATATGTGTGCCCTTGGTGGGTCTTGTTCAATAGGTTGTAGTTTCACAAGAAGGGCAAGTGAAGAATTTATGAAATTTCACATAGGATTGGGAAGTGCCAGTTCCCTAATTTGTATTAATATCGAAAAGTTTCTTAACCACTTCTTCATACCAGCTCATTTCTCTCTTGAATGTGAGAATAGTTCCCATCATCTGCAGACGTTTACTTTGTTTACAGGGCATATATGACCTTATGGGTGTAACTTGGCATTGTTAAAGGTAGTATTTTAAGTGGATGTAAAAAAGAATCTTCCTTGTAAAAACAACACAGTATCATGTACAGTTAACCCTATTTTGTTATATTCAATGTACTTGACTGGTTTTCCAAACAGGCTCAGATTGACATTAAATAAACTGAGTGTACAAAACATAAGAAACACCTTCCTAATATTGAGTTATATTGAGCACCCCCTTTTACCCTCAGAACAGCCACAATTTCTCGGAGTATGGACTCTACAAGGTGTTGAAAGCGTTCCACAGGCATGCTGGCCCTTCTTGAGTCCAATGCTTCCCATAGTTGTGTCAAGTTGGCTGGATGTCCTTTGGGTGGTGGACCATCCTTGATACACATGGGAAACTGTTGAGCGTCAAAAACCCAGCAGCGTTGCAGTTCTTGACACACTCAAACCGGTGCACCTACTACCATACCCCGTTCAAAGGCACTTAAATATTTTGTCTTGCCCATTCACCCTCTGAATGGCACACATACACAATCAATGTCTCAATTATCTCAAGGCTTAAAAACTCTTCTTTAACCTGTCTCCTCCCTTTCATCTACACTGATTGAAGTGGATTTAACAGGTGACATCAATAAGGGATCATAGCTTTCACCTGGATTCACCTGGTCAGTTTATGTCATGGAAAGAGCAGGTGTTCCTAGTGTTTTGTACACTCAGTGTATGTACTCTAATTACTCCCTTTAATCACTGTTTGCGCTCAGTGTGATGATGGACATACACAGTGTGATGTTTGTTTGCTCACTCTTGTTTTTAGGTGCGCTACCTGAAGATCATTGAGAAGAGTGGCTACCAGGCTCTGCCATGGGTTCGATATATCACACAGAACGGAGGTAAGGCTGAACTAGACATTCACACCAAACCTCCCAATGAAGACTGACCCTTAACCCACCATACTGTAATCATGATCTCTCATTATCCCACCCACCAAACATCTGCATGTGAAACGCACTGTCATCTACCATCAATCGTATGCGTTGAACTATGCATGTCTGAACTGCCACGTGGCTCTGCTCCTGTACTCTGGCTCTTCTGCTTCTGGGTGGGCCCCCCACGTTGCTCTGTTGCCCCGCACATAAGTGTTGAGGCTTTTACTGGTTTCAATAGTTTTAGTAATTACAGCACTGAATGTTGCTTCAGGGACCGTTTTGCCCTGCCAGGAATAAGTCTAGGGGACACTGCTACCAAGTGGTCTGCAACGTCCGTCACTGGATTTTCCCCTGCTTCATGCAGTGCTGTGTGTGGTTCTGTTATCTACTGTACGCCATGTTGTAAGGCGCTATAGTACAGTCGGCAGTCCGTCTCTCTCCAGGCCTCTCTTCCTGATCAGGTTATCTGTGCAGGTGGTCTGAGACAGGGGCCCCTCCCCTCCCGACTCTGATTGGCAGGAAGGAAGCATCCAGGAAATAGTTGTTCTTGGCGGCCGCTGGCCATCTGTCGTACGTACTACACCCCAACTAATGGCTGTCTTACTTATACACCGGCCCCCACAGAGCAGAGCCAACCAACATATTCATTACCTCCGATATCAACCAGAGGAAGGCATTCGTCTCCGCCGACAGCCTCTCGACTGGACGTTTGTTTTGATACTTTGTCAATCGGGGGGTTGAATATTTTGTTCCGGGCGGTCTTTGGTGTCTACTCCATGCAAGGCCAAACTACAGGTCCTGGCTTTGTTGTTGTCTGTGCGTGTGGCTTGAATCCAGTCTATCTGAATCGCTGACTCGCTGATCCTAATGGAATTCATGTCAATGTTTTCACTACAGTGAAAGTAGATTAAACGGACAAGAAACAATATCTCCAGTGATCCATTCTCACCAGAAAGTATCATGATATTTGACAATATGAATCCCGGCAATTATATGGCTCCATTTTGTCTCAATCCCCTCTGAAATAGATGAGTTCCACCTCCATTGTCTGCGAGGAGAGCGAAAGCCAACACATGCTGAAGCGGTTAAGAATGATGCTGCAACTCTGACATTGATACTATCTTTTGCAAGAGTGAAAAAAGGGAAGAAAAACACGGAAGGGGGGAAAAGCTCAGAGGTCCCAGAGGACTGAGAGAACCTGCTAGCGTAGCGAGAGGGGAGGGCCGGCCGGAGAGGCTTTTGCCAAACGATGGTGACCTCTCCAGTTTGGGGTTAGCGGATGACGAATGTAGGCAGCCCACAGGGACTCCATGTGCACGCCCTTGCTCTTAAATGTTTATCTTACCTTATGTCTCTGGGTTATTGCCAGTGCATTTAGCCAAGGAATGATTTAGGAATGCACATGTGAGTAGGGGAATTCAGGGCTGCTGAAACTGAAAGCATACTTTTTCCATCGTCCCCCTCTCACAAAATGTTTCTGATAGGATCTAATAAAACAGGGATCAGTGGGTCTGTTGAATTACTTGTCTTGAGGATGGGTGATAGATTTCATACTGGGGAGGTTAGACCTTAACGTGGGTGGATCGCTGAATACTTACAGTAGATGTACTGTGTATATAGACTGAATTCTTTAGATAAATAAAGATTAAATAATACAATAAAAAATATTTTGTTGACACAGATATAAAAAATTTAAGAACGGTGCCATCATACTGCACTGTTGTATTTCACCGAAAGGGAAGGTGTAGCTAACCTTTTCCATACATCTGTATTTGTAATGTTCATGTATGGGGGATTCCACTAGTTCCGCTTAGGGTTAAAGAAAATACTAGACCTTTTGTTTGAGTTAATGCCCCTAACTTTAATACAAAATCCAACTTTATTATCACTCATCAAACCTGTTATTAAACAGATTTAAGTTGACATGTTGTGGAAGCTGTCAGGGTAATCAAACAACACGGATCACAGTGGTGTAATTACAAACTAGGTGTGAAGACGAGATATCTCATGTAGGCTACCTCATGTGCTCTGGCCACTGCCAAGTTTTACTTCCATGTTCACCCCCAAGGCCCCAACTGAATAGCCAACGCCACCTGAACTGACTGCTTGCATCATCTTGATGAGCTCTGGGTTTTAGTGGTCAAACTGGGCACCAGTTTCCAGACTGATTCCTTGCCAGTGCCCACCGCAGACTGCTACCGCGCCACCATTTTGTGTATTTTTTTTCCTCCTATGTAATTTTCTTGATCAAAAGAGATGCAACGTTAGCGGAAAGATGTCCCTAGTCTTAACTGACGATTCAATCTTCATGAGATTGATTTCATTAAAAGAGCTGAAATGTAATTAGGCATCCTTAATATTAAGCGTGGTATCCTGTATGGTTTTATTAACTTAATCTATTAAAGTTTACACCTTCAAAGGGGAAGAAGTGAATTATTATTGACCTATGTCTATGTGACATCTCAATGTTATCAAACAATGAAAGACAAAGTACTTCAAATTGCACGTTTCATATCACTTTTAAAAAGGGGCAGTGTTCTTTTATGGGGAAGCGATACTCGACACTGTACAACTCTAGAAATAAAGCACTGGCCCTAACCCAACTAGATGCCTTGATGCCTTTGGCAGCCTGACAGTTTCTTCAGGCTGATTGAAAAGCCTCGTCCGATTTGCAGAGCGCCCTTGGGGCCTTGATGTGGCCGTAGGTCCTGATTGGCATGTTGGTGGCGGTGAGGTCACGGACGGGGCTGTCGTTGAAGACTGGTGGAAAGTGTAGGAGTGGTGTGACAGGGTGATGCCACCCCCAAGGAACCTGTGGCTTTACCCCAGCACGAACATGCACTTTGTTGTGGACCACGGAGAGCCAATGGCACATCATCTGTGTGTCCCTGTGTGTGACTGTGCTATGGCCAGGAGCCTGAGTCAGCAAAGCCACGTATTGGCTCCGTCTCTTCAAGAAGAACTGTGTGCTCGTGCATTTCTGGGGAGAGGGGCGCATAGGACCAAATTAGAGACCTCCCATGAGCGTGCAGTAAAGGTCTGTAAACACAGCCTATCAATTACCACAGCCAAAGTAGTCCTGAAGACTTAAGCTGTCTTATTCTACCCCTTTAATGTTCTCCTCACTCAAAAGCCATATAGGAAACCAGCATGTGCTTGATGGTTAAGAGGACAGTCATTTTCAAGGAGACTTTGGGGGGGTGGAAATAAGCCACCAGACCCATTGTCTAGCCCGTGGCATGTGCACTCTACAATAAAAAATAGTTATCCAGGCGAGTCGGGGTAATTTAGACTGGTGTGTAGACTGGATTAAAGAGTTCCGTTAAGTCAAATATTTTTAAAGAAATGTCATATTACCGAGAAGTAATATTTTGAAGTTTATTAGGTCTGTTAAAGTTGTTTTGAAGGGGTCAAAAGTCTTTAGTTTTATTCACATGAAAACATTCTGTCAAACGAACAATATGAATTCCCACATTTAGAAAGCGAACAGTTGAGTTTCACTAGAAGTAAACATGTTATGATATTTAAAGTGTGTGTGGCAGCAACATGTGGATGTCTGTGTTAGACACTTCATAACTACCAAATTTGGCACTGTATTTCTCAAACCACCGTCACATGTTAAAGGAATTACAAATGTCAGTAGTGCATTTCAAACCCACGTCACGTAACAATACTATTGGGCTCAGTTCACCATTGTTCCAAGTGCCTCTGGTTCCCCCTAGCAACCACAGAAACACTGCTCCACCGTAGGCGTTGCACTTAATTGCTCTTAAAGCAGATATGATTTAAGGCAAATGAAAACCAGATACGCTGGGCTTAGGGGGCAAGCGGTTTCATCACTCCATGTCTAATGTTCCACACCACACTGTTTCCATAACAAACTGTGTTTTTTTTATTGTTATCATTACAGAAATTGAGGCTGTGTTCTTTAGGCTAAAGAGTGCGATTTTGGAGAGGTTTCCACTAACAGACAGTACTGATCTCGTTAAATCCGGCCCATGCTGCGTGCTTGCCCTCGTCGTAAAAGTGAATTCACACAGTCCACATACATACATACATACATACATACATACATACATACATACATACATACATACATACATACATACATACATACATACATACATACATACATACATACTGTACATATAGTACCAGTCAAAAGTTTGGACAAACCTACTGATTCCAGGGGTTTTCTTTATTTGTACTATTGTCTACATTGTATGGAATCATGTAGTAACCAAAAAAGTGTTAAACTGATTCTTCAAAGTAGCCACCCTTTGCCTTGATGACAGCTTTGCACACTCTTGGCATTCTCTCAACCAGCTTCATGAGGAATGCTTTTCCAACAGTCTTGAAGGAGTTCCCACATATGCTGAGCACTTGTTGGCTGCTTTTCCTTCACTCTGCAGTCCAACTCATCCCAAACCATCTCAATTGGGTTGAGGTCGGGGGATTGTGGAGGCCAGGTCATCTGATGCAGCACTCCATCACTTTCCTTCTTGGTCAAATAGCCCTTACACAGCCTGGAGGTATGTTTTGGGTCATTGTCCTGTTGAAAAACAAATGATAGTCCCACTAAGCGTGAACCAGATAGGATGGTGTATCGCTGCAGAATGCTGTGGTAGCCATGCTGGTTATGTGTGCCTTGAATTATAAATAAATCACTGACCATGTCACCAGCAAAGCACCATCACACCTCCTCCATGCTTCACGGTGGGAACCACACATGCGGAGATCATCCGTTCACCTACTCTGCGTCTCACAAAGACACGCGGTTGGAACAGAAGATCTCTAATTTGGACTCATCAGACCAAAGGACAGATTTCCACCGGTCTAATGTCCATTGCTCGTGTTTCTTGGCCCAAGCAAGTCTCTTCTTCTTATTGGTGTCCTTTAGTAGTGGTTTCTTTGCAGCAATTCGACCATGAAGGCCTGATTTCATGCAGTCTCCTCTGAACAGTTGATGTTGAGATGTGTCTGTTACATGAACTCTGTGAAGCATTTATTTGGGCTGCAATCTGAGGTGCAGTTAACTCTAATGAACGTATCCTCTGCAGCAGAGGTAACTCTGGGTCTTCCTTTCCTGTGGCGGTCCTCATGAAAGCCAGTTTCATAATAGCGCTTGATGGATTTTACAAACTGCACTTGAAGAAACTTTCAAAATTCTTGAAATTTCCGGATTGACTGACCTTCATGTCTTGAAGTAATGATGGACTGTTGTTTCTCTTTGCTTATTTGAGCTGTTCTTGGTCTTTTACCAAATAGGGCTATCTTCTGTATACCACCCCTAACTTGTCACAACACAACTGATTGGCTCAAACGCATTAAGAAGGAAAGAAATTCCACAGATTAACTTTTAACAAGGCACACCTGTTAATTGAAATGCATTCCAGGGGACTACCTCATGAAGCTGGTTGAGAGAATGCCAATAGTGTGCAAAGCTGTCATCAAGGCAAAGGGTGGCTACTTTGAAGAATCTGAAATCTCAAATATATTTAGATTAGTTTAACACTTTTTTGGTTACTACATGATTCCATATGTGTGTTATTTCATAGTTTTGATGTCTTCACTATTATTCTACAATGTAGAAAATAGTAAAAATAAAGAAGTACCCTGGAATGAGTAGGTGTGTCAACTGTACGTACACACATACATAAACAAGTACACAATCCGTTGTGTGTGAGAGGGAGTGCGGATGTCATGCTCACCTCTACTCAAAACTCAGATTCCTGAACGGATAAGCAGTCAGAACTTGGCTTGAGCGAAGAAACCAAACTCCATACAGCTGTGTGCTTCCCATTGTAAATGTATGTGTGTTTAAGATGTTTATTTACGACTCATACTGCCAAGCATAGCACCAGAGGAACTTAACGTCTCCTTACAAACACACAATCTTTGGTCTGAGGGAACTAAAATAAGGAAACTTATCCTTGAGCTGGTTCTGCTGGTTTTAACAAGAGTTGTCTCTACTTATTGTCTTTCTTCTGTTTGTTTTATAATGGGTGGAGCCAACTCCCACAAGACGAATCACTGTTTATTTTGATTGGCTCTTGGAGTAATATTAAAACGTTAATGAATTGTGTGTGTTTTGAGGTCAAGATGGAAGGGTAGGGAAAGGACTTCTCTGTAAGCATTCGCTTAGCTTTTATGGCCAAACCAATGTTTATAGATCAGTCAATATTCATGTATGACTGTCAGCGAAATGTATGTTGTTACTGATGAGATCACTAATTATTATTTTAATTTTATTTTTTTCTCCAGATTACCAGCTCCGAACCCAATAGAAGCTGCAGCAGGGGAAAAAAGGACCCATATTTCCAGGATGTATAATTACCTATAGTCCTATGTCATGGGCCGTTGTTGTCAAATGTCTTAATATTTGTTTTCATTTCCATCTTTAAAGTTTGGTTCAAGTTTAGTGCCATAATATGAAAATGATACTCCTCTGAAAATTCCGAATTTAGGCTTTTATTTGTTTACAGTTGTACTCCTCCAAAAGCAGTGAAATGTATAATATTTCTAGAGTTACGCAAAGGTAGGTCAGTTGCAAATAATGAATACAATTATTGATACTTTACTTCCTTGTGGTCTAGCGTTCGAAGCTGCTGCCTCCAGATCACATATACCGCTGCAGCATGGGTTTGGATCTGTACCACTGCTATGTCCTCTCTCCTTCCTCTCTATATCTTTCCTGTCCAATAAAAACAGAAAATATGTGAGTGGGACTGCCACACTCCTTTAAAAAAAAAATTATATATACTTTCCCCCTTTTCCATCTAAATTACCTGCTTGAAATGTTATTTCATAGGTCAATTTCAGGTGTTACAAGTTGAGTGTGACCAACGAAACAGTACAGTGTTATAAGAAGCTAATGTGAATTGACAAACTGCATTCTTCATTTCTCTGTTCCATTTACTTGGTGATAGCCTGACTCAAAGCTGAAAAAGCTCTTTAATCTATTTTGTCTGGTCAGGCTTCATCAGACATCAGTCTGTGTGGCTGTTATGATGAGATAAGGTGCATTGGTACATTCATGCAGATCAAAGTGAGCACTTAAAATAGACAATGTAATAAAATATGTGCCACATTAGTTTTTATGTTTGTGTCATGACTCCAAAAGTACAGTTCCTTTAGGCCACCATTACCCCTATGAAGAATACAATCCTGAATGTTTATTAAGGATGTATTAATTGCTAATTATCTGATTCATTTAAAAACATTTTGTGTTTTTCCGTTTGTCATTTTGATCTTTCATTCGTTTTTTGGTTTCTTATCCTCACAGTGGTCAGTGGAATTAAGCTAGCTATTAAATGGTTATACGTGTACACTCACCGGCCAATTATAGGAACATCACCCTATTCACGAAAATGGATCGCTCCTACAGACAGTCAGTCATGTGGCTGTGGCTTGTTATAGAAAGCAGGCAGACAGGCATTCGGTTACTGTTCGATTTAACGTTAGAATGGGCGAAACGAGTGACCTAAGCGACTTTGAACATGGTATGATTAGGGCTGTGGCGGTTACGAAATTTCATCAGCCGTTGATTGTCAAGTAAATAACTGCTGGTCTCATGGTAGTTGACCGTTAATTAACATAAACACATTTTGCATCTCCTGGCTTCCAAGCACAGCCTACAAGGCACTGATGCAGACCTTTTGGAACATCTACATTTTAAAAAGTCTAATAAATCCATGTAATATAGCTTACACCTTCACAATAAATCCATTATTTATTTTAGACAGGTCTAAAGAAACATGATATGAAGAAAATGTATTCTATTTCAGAATAATAGAATAGCATACTCTGAGTTGTCCTTATGTTAGGTCCTCATCTGGCTATACATTTTACATTTTAGTCATTTAGCAGATGCTCTTATCCAGAGCAACTTACAGTTAGTGGCTATGCCATATGGCTGTGGGCTACACTAGTTCATTTAGCAGACAAGATTTGCTTAGAATTCCGTAGCATTATTTTATAGTATGAAGAATACAATTGAACAAAGCTGTATAAAATGGAAAGGATATTTTCTCCAAACGATTTGAGGGAGTGCGCACACGCGGCTATTCTGTGTTGAGCGTTAACAAAGAAATAGGTACTCCTATATACTAGTTATTAATGTAACTTTAGTTGTTCTACAAATGTTGGGCTATATGTTTAGATTTTTAATACATTGTAAGGCTGCATGATGTGACTCTAATGATGATGTGTCTCTCATTCACAATTTGACAAGCACTTGATAATGCCTCAAATTTCCTGGCGGCATCCGCTTTGTGTGGCAGTAATGCCCCTAAAAAAATCCATGCCTTTTGCGGCCAGTGGCCGTTGTGCCCTTGGGCTGAATATAATAATGATAATTCCCTTCTCACTCACATGGCTCTCTTATCACGTGATTGGGTCTTTCTCACAGGCTTCAAGTGAAGACCAACACATCAGGGACACAACTGCGCGCGTACTTACCAAATTCCTAAGTGCATATTGAAGATATTGGAAGAACTGTCCACATTTACTTTTTGTCAGCCAGCAAGATGAGTAGGCCTAACGAACAGCAAAAGCACTAGCCTATGTCAATCTACTATCCCCCATAGTGCAAAAGTGGACCTATTCTAGTCTGTGCGAGAAATAAATATTCCAAACATTGTTCTGATCTGTTGTGGGATGCGATAGATCCCAAATTAATACAACCACTAGCATCAAAAAAACTGTTTTACGCAATGAGGCTGACGCAACAGATCAGAACGTTTAGCTTAAAATGTTGATCAACTATTAGGCTATTGCTTCACATTATAAGTGCAGAAATGCGCACACAGCAGTAGGCTATAAGCGGAAAACACCATTATCAAGTGACCCTAAATGCGATTATGCAATGCTTTTATTATAAAGGTGCATTTTCTGTGTGAAAATTATCTTCCCCAAACTTGTATGCCAGTTAGGCTCTACACCCCTTATAAAGCGGATTAATGTGCTTAATTCTAAGAAGTTATTTGCCCACTTTAGTTGTGATACAAACCTTATCAAAACATATAGGACTATGGGCTAGGCAACAAACATATAGGCCTATGGGCTAGGCTACAAACATATAGGCCTATGGGCTAGGCTACAAACATATAGGCCTATGGGCTAGGCTACAAACATATAGGCCTATGGGCTAGGCTACAAACATATAGGCCTATGGGCTAGGCTACAAACATATACAGTGGGGGAAAAAAGTATTTAGTCAGCCACCAATTGTGCAAGTTCTCCCACTTAAAAAGATGAGAGAGGCCTGTAATTTTCATCATAGGTACACGTCAACTATGACAGACAAAATGAGATTTTTTTCCCCAAAAAATCACATTGTAGGATTTTTTATGAATTTATTAGCAAATTATGGTGGAAAATAAGTATTTGGTCAATAACAAAAGTTTCTCAATACTTTGTTATATACCCTTTGTTGGCAATGACACAGGTCAAACGTTTTCTGTAAGTCTTCACATGGTTTTCACACACTGTTGCTGGTATTTTGGCCCATTCCTCCATGCAGATCTCCTCTAGAGCAGTGATGTTTTGGGGCTGTCGCTGGGCAACACAGACTTTCAACTCCCTCCAAAGATTTTCTATGGGGTTGAGATCTGGAGACTGGCTAGGCCACTCCAGGACCTTGAAATGCTTCTTACAAAGCCACTCCTTCGTTGCCCGGGCTGTGTTTGGGATCATTGTCATGCTGAAAGACCCAGCCACGTTTCATCTTCAATGCCCTTGCTGATGGAAGGAGGTTTTCACTCAAAATCTCACGATACATGGCCCCATTCATTCTTTCCTTTACACGGATCAGTCGTCCTGGTCCCTTTGCAGAAAAACAGCCCCAAAGCATGATGTTTCCACCCCCATGCTTCACAGTAGGTATGGTGTTCTTTAGATGCAACTCAGCATTCTTTGTCCTCCAAACACGACGAGTTGAGTTTTTACCAAAAAGTTATATTTTGGTTTCATCTGACCATATGACATTCTCCCAATCCTCTTCTGGATCATCCAAATGCACTCTAGCAAACTTCAGACGGGCCTGGACATGTACTGGCTTAAGCAGGGGGACACGTCTGGCACTGCAGGATTTGAGTCCCTGGCGGCGTAGTGTGTTACTGATGGTAGGCTTTGTTACTTTGGTCCCAGCTCTCTGCAGGTCATTCACTAGGTCCCCCCGTGTGGTTCTGGGATTTTTGCTCACCGTTCTTGTGATCATTTTGACCCCACGGGGTGAGATCTTGCATGGAGCCCCAGATCGAGGGAGATTATCAGTGGTCTTGTATGTCTTCCATTTCCAAATAATTGCTCCCACAGTTGATTTCTTCAAACCAAGCTGCTTACCTATTGCAGATGCAGTCTTCCCAGCCTGGTGCAGGTCTACAATTTTGTTTCTGGTGTCCTTTGACAGCTCTTTGGTCTTGGCCATAGTGGAGTTTGGAGTGTGACTGTTTGAGGTTGTGGACAGGTGTCTTTTATACTGATAACAAGTTCAAACAGGTGCCATTAATACAGGTAACGAGTGGAGGACAGAGGAGCCTCTTAAAGAAGTTGTTACAGGTCTGTGAGAGCCAGAAATCTTGCTTGTTTGTAGGTGACCAAATACTTATTTTCCACCATAATTTGCAAATAAATTCATTAAAAATCCTACAATGTGATTTTCTGGATTTTTTTTCTCTCAATTTGTCTGTCATAGTTGACGTGTACCTACAGGCCTCTCTCATCTTTTTAAGTGGGAGAACTTGCACAATTGGTGGCTGACTAAATACTTTTTTTCCCCACTGTAGGCCTATGGGCTAGGCTACAAACATATAGGCCTATGGGCTAGGCTACAAACATATAGGCCTATGGGCTAGGCTACAAACATATAGGCCTATGGGCTAGGCTACATGAGGTGTGTGAGCGACTATTATTCGAAAAAGTAGCAAAAAAAGGCATTGTTTCTTGCCTTACGCTGGGCATCATTCACAAGTGATAATATATAATTCACAAGTGATAGGCTAATATTGTCACCCATCAGACTATTCTTGATTTAATCTTGTCTTTACATATACTAAATAATATATGTGTGAAATTTGTTTTGATTTAGAATGGACCATTATCATGCCCCTGGGTTGAAACAGGGGCAGGGGAAAAAATACATGTAATCTCTGCAGTTAAATAGCAAATGGCGGACGCTTTTCTGTAGTTCATTTTTTTTATGCCAGCCAGGTAGGCTATACTCCTGTTGTAAAGAGAATCAATGTGCTTAATATTAGGAAAGTTTAGAAATAATTATAGTAGGCCTAGCCAATAGAAAGCTGATGGGATCCTCCTCTTTATAACAGAGGCCACCACTCTGTTTTCTCACGCAATTGCATAGCCTATAGAAATGTTGCGCAACATGAGCTCATGGGCTGTCATGAAGTGTTTGATTAGATTTTCGATTACATTTGCATTGATGTCAGAGTGATTAGAGGGACAATAGAGTGCTGAGTAAAAGGCAGTTAGCACGTTTGGTAGGCTACTAATGACCATCAGCAGCATCAGAGCTTGGAGAAGACTAATTACCGTGACTAAACGGTCACGTGGAATTTGACTGCCTTGATGACTTGTGACCGCCGGTGTGGCGATAATACGTCACCGTAACTGCCCTAGGTATCAGCAGTGCCAGGCGCGCCAGATCCAGTATCTCAGAAATGACCACCCTCCTGGGCTTTTTATGCACAACAGTCTCTGGGGTTTACCGAGAATGGTACGACAAACCAAAAAACATCCAGTCAGCGACAGTCCTGTGGGCAAAAACAGCTTGTTGATGAGCGTGGTCGAAGGAGAATAGCAATAATCGTGCAAACTAACAGGCGGGCCACAAACAGACAAATAACGGCGCAGTACAACAGTGGTGTGCAGAACGGCATCTCGGAATGCACAACTCATCGATCCTTGTCATGGATTGGCTATTGCAGCAGACGACCACACCGGGTTCCACTCCTATCAGCTAAAAACAAGAAGAAGTGGTTCCAGTGGGCATGCGATCACCAACACTGGACAATTGAGGAGTGGAAAAACATCGACTGGAACATGACAGCGAGTTCAGTTTACTTGAATGGCCTGCGCAGTCCGCAGACCTCAACCCAATAGAGCAGGGGTGTCAAACTCATTTTAGCTCAGGGGCCACATGGAGGAAAATCTATTCCCAAGTGGGCCGGACCGGGAAAATCATGGTATATATAACTTAAAAACAACAACTTCAGATTGTTTTCTTTGTTTTAATACGATCAACATACAACATAAAGCTGGAGCCTGAGGACAGTGTGTCCAAAATAGTACAAGCACAACATCACTATTAATCATAAAACACGTCAAGTTTATTTGAAAATTCTAAAGAAAAAGAACACACAAACACACAATGCCTCAGTGATTAACAGAACTGTTTCACAGATCACAGAACTATATCAGGGTGTCATTTCTCAGGCAGAAATGTAGATAAAAATAATGAAATCCTGTTCCCCAAACAAGTGCAAGAACCACAGAGTCAAGAATAGGTTAAATATACAAATAAAATAAAATCAATTAAAAACAATAGCACATCAACATAAAAACATATAAACATAAAGCTGGAGCCTGAGGACAGTGTCCAAAAGCACAACATCACTATTAATCATAAAACACCTCAAGTTATTTGAAAGTTCTGAGGACAAAGAACACACAAACACACAATGCCTCAGTGATTCACATAAGTATATCACAGATCACAGAACTATATCAGAGTGTCATTTCTCAGGCAGAAATGTAGATAAAAATAATGAAATCCTGTTCCCCAAACAAGTGCAAGAACCACAGAGTCAAGAATAGGTTAAATATACAAATAAAATAAAATCAATTAAAAACAATAGCACATCAACATAAAAACATATAAACATAAAGCTGGAGCCTGAGGACAGTGTCCAAAAGCACAACATCACTATTAATCATAAAACACCTCAAGTTATTTGAAAGTTCTGAGGACAAAGAACACACAAACACACAATGCCTCAGTGATTCACAGAAGTATATCACAGATCACAGAACTATATCAGAGTGTCATTTCTCAGGCAGATATGTAGATAAAAATAATGAAATCCTGTTCCCCAAACAAGTGCAAGAACCACAGAGTCAAGAATAGGTTAAATATACAAATAAAATAAAAACAATTAAAAACAATAGCACATCAACATAAAAACATATAAACATAAATCTGAAAGCGTTGCTCAAACTCCCGTAACAGTCCCGTTATTTTATCTTTGAACCGCTTCATGTCTGCCACATGTTGGGTTGCGCACACATTTTTCAGACAGGGGAAGTGAGCTGCATCACCACCGGCAAGTTGCGTCTCCCACAATGACAGCTTCAACTTGAAAGAACGTATGCTGTCATAATACTGCGTGACAACTTTGTTGCGCCCTTGCAGCTGTTTGTTCAAGTTATTCAGGTGCTCTGTAACATCCACCATAAATGCAAGGTCCTGCATCCATTCTGCGGAATGAAATTCTAACACTAGTTTGCCCTTTTCTTCCATGAACTGTTCAATTTCTTCTCGTAAATCAATGAAACGCCTCAGCACAGCACCTCGGCTTAACCATCTTACCTCAGTGTGGTATGGCAGGCCATAGATGTGGTCTTTCTCTCTGAGAAGGCTGTCAAACTGACGGTGATTCAGGCTTCTGGATCGGATGAAATTAACAGTTTGGATGACCACCTTCATGACGTTATCCATCTTTAATGACTTGCAACACAAAGCCTCCTGGTGCAAAATACAGTGAAAAGTCAAAAATCACGTCCTCCATTTGCAGATTGCACTTTCTCTCTGAACTTTGTCACAACGCCTGCTTTTTTCCCGATCATTGAGGGCGCACCATCTGTAGCCAGGCTGACAGCGCGGGACCAGTCCACTCCGACCCTGTCCAGCGCGCCCGACGAAAGTGCGGTAAAAATATCAGCTGCTGTCGTTGTATCTGTCATCGGCACCAACTCCACGAACTCCTCGGTGACGGTCAATGTGTCATCAACTCCGCGGATGAAAATGGCCAGTTGTGCAACATCTGTAATGTCCGTGCTTTCATCAATTGCAACCGAAACGCAATAAATGACTTTACTTTTTGCTTCAACTGGCTGTCCAAATCCACTGAAAGATCGGAAATCCTGTCTGCAACTGTGTTTCTTGTCAGGCTGATATTTGCAAAAGCCTGCCGCTTTTCAGGGCACACAATCTCCGCTGCCTTCATCATGCATGTTTTTACAAATTCACCCTCACTAAATGGTTTTGAAGCCACTGCGATTTCATTAGCAATGAGGTAGCTAGCTTTCACTGCAGCGTCACTGATGTCTCGGCTGTGAGTAAACACAGACTGCTCTTTCTTCAGACCCGCCAACAGTTCATTCACCTTCTCTCATCTCCGCTGTCCTTGAAAGTTGTCATATTTGTCGGCATGAAGACTCACATAGTGGCGACGAAGGTTATATTCTTTCAGCACTGCAACATGCTCTGAACACACCAAACATACAGCTTTCCCATTCAATTCCGTGAATAAATAGGATGACCATTTTTCTTGGAACACTCTGCACTCTGCGTCCACTTTTCTCTTTTTTGACAGAGACATATTGGGGCAATGAGGGTGCCAAAGCACATAATGTTAAAAGTAGAAGCCGTAATAAATATCGCGGGCAAAACAAAGTAGCTCATTGGCTGCACGTGCTTGACCTACTTGCTCTGCCCCGGTATAAACAGTTTGCTTGCTTAACACAATTGCTATTGTGCCATCCAGTGGACGCAATTGGAACAGCAGTTTATTTTATTGAAAAATTGCAGCGCATTTTTATACTTTACAAAATTATAATTATTATAATTATTATTTATTTATTTTTAAATTCAAAATCATCTCGCGGGCCGGATTAAACCCGTTTGCGGCCCTGATCCGGCCCGCGGGCCGGACGTTTGACACCCCTGCAATAGAGCATCTTTAGGATGGGATGGAACAGGCTGTTTGCAGCATGAATGTACCGCCGTCCAATCTGCAGCAACTGCGTGATGCCATCGTGTCAGCATGGACCAACATCCCTATGGAACGTTTCCAACACCTTGTAGAATGCCCCGACAAATTCAGGCTGTTCTGGAGGCAAAGGGGCGTCCAACCCGGTACTAGATTGGTGTACCTAATAAACTGGCCTGGTTAGTGTATAGTGCTAGCAGATCTTTAAGATGACTCGTACGAGTTCATATCAGTGTTAACAGTTGACTGCATTGATGTTTCAATAAGTTCTCAGAAGCTAGGCCAAAAGCTGTAAACCGTGAATTTTGCCAAAAAAATCCCACTCGGATACACTTTCTCCCTCAAAAAGTTGTATCATCTTGGTCTTGTTTGCTGTAAACTGTTGTTTATGTTCAAATCAAAGGGACCACAGTCCTAGTGGCTGTGTGTTTGGATTTGAGGTTTGTCTGTGTTTCTTGTCAGTTCCTTTTTAACACAAAGTTTAGGCCAGAGCATTTGGATACAGATATAAGCAGAAAATGTAGCTAAAAGTGTCAACTTTTTTTTATACCTTTTTTCAGTTCACAGCCAATTGATCTTTGAAAATGAAATGAAATCAAATAGTTTTGTTGGACATACAAAAGTCAGAACTTCATCATCCAACCAAACCATTGCTTATTTTTGTACTCCTGAGTGGCGCAGTGGTCTAAGGCACTGCATCACAGTGCTAACTGTGCCACTAGATCCTGGTTCGAATCCAGGCTCTGTCGCAGCCGGCCGCGACCGGGAGACTCATGGGCGGCGCACAATTGGCCCAGCGTCGTCCAGGGTTGGGGAGGGAATGGCCGGCAGGGATGTAGCTCAGTTGATAGAGCATGGCGTTTGCAACGCCAGGGTTGTGGGTTCGATTCCCACGGGGGGCCAGTATAAAAAAAAAAATATGTATTCACTAACTGTAAGTCGCTCTGGATAAGAGCGTCTGCTAAATGACTAAAATGTAAATGTAAATGTTATTTTTGAATTATATGACACAAGGTACCCTTCAAACAGTTACAGTTATGAAAAGCTTTCAAGTGATACTGCTTTTAGCAGAGGTATTGACTTGCCTGTATTGTTATCCATATCTTTAAAATCAAGCATCAATAAAGTAGTTTTATCAAAAAGAGCTTGACTGTTTCCTCGACTATTTCCTATGTATTAATATATTTTCAACTTTATTGCAGGCTTCCTACTGCATTATGTTGTCTGCAGCATGTTTAGGCCACATTTGAATACTTTGAAAATGCATCCTTCCACCACGCTTTGTTGAAGTAATCACTTGACATGACTGTCTGTGAAAGCTACTCTATGTTCTATGTAGTGGCACCCCTGCTTACACCTACAGTGCCTTGCAAAAGTATTTATCCCTCTTGGCGTTTTTCCTATTTTGTGGCATTACAACCTGTAATTTAAATTGATTTTATTTGGATTTCATGTAATGGACATACACAAAATAGTTTCAAAAAATTCTAAAAAATAAACACAGGAAAAGTGGTGCGTGCATATGTATTCACCCCCTTTGCTATGAAGCCCCTAAATAACATCTGGTGCAACCAATTACCTTCAGAAGTCACATAATTAGTTAAATAAAGTCCACCTGTGTGCAATCTAAGTGTTACATGATCTGTCACATGATCGCAGTATATATACACCTGTTCTGAAAGGCCCCAGAGTCTGCAACACCACTAAGCAAGGGGCACCACCAAGCAAGCGGCACCATGAAGACCAAGGAGCTCTCCAAACAGGTCAGGGACAAAGTTGTGGAGAAGTACAGATCAGGGTTGGGTTATAAAAAAATATCTGAAACTTTGAACATCCCACGGAGCACCATTAAATCCATAATTAAAAAATTTAAAGAATATGGCACCACAACAAACTTGCCAAGAGAGGGCCGGCCACCAAAACTCACGGACCAGGCAAGGAGGGCATTATCAGAGAGTCAACAAAGAGACCAAAGATAACCCTGAAGGAGCTGCAAAGCTCCACAGCAGAGATTGGAGTATCTGTCCATAGGACCACTTTAAGCCGTACACTCCACAGAGCTGGGCTTTACGGAAGAGTGGCCAAAAAAAAGGCATTGCTTAAAGAAAAAAATAAGCAAACACGTTTGGTGTTCGCCAAAAGCCATGTGGGAGACTCCCCAAACATATGGAAGAAGGTACTCTGGTCAGATGAGACTAAAATTGAGCTTTTTGGCCATCAAGGAAAACGCTTTGTCTGGTGCAAACCCAACACCTCTCATCACCATCAGCATGGTGGTGGCAGCATCATGCTGTGGGGATGTTTTTCATCGGCAGGGACTGGGAAACTGGTCAGAATTGAAGGAATGATGGATGGCGCTAAATACAGGGAAATTCTTGAGGGAAACCTGTTTCAGTCTTCCAGAGATTTGAGACTGAGACGGAGGTTCACCTTCCAGCAGGACAATGACCTTAAGCATACAGCTAAGGCAACATTCAAGTGGTTTAAGGGGAAACATTAAAATGTCTTGGAATGGCCTAGTCAAAGCCCAGACCTCAATCCAAATGAGAATCTGTGGTATGAGTTAAAGATTGCTGTACACCAGCGGAACCCATCCAACTTGAAGGAGCTGGAGCAGTTTTGCCTTGAAGAATGGGCAAAAATCCCAATGGCTAGATGTGCCAAGCTTATAGAGACATACCCCAAGAGACTTGCAGCTGTAATAGTTTTTTTGTCTTATTTCTTGTTTGTTTCACACAAAAAAATATTTTGCATCTTCAAAGTGGTAGGCATGTTGTGTAAATCAAATGATACAAACCCCCCAAAAATCAATTTTAATTCCAGGTTGTAAGGCAACAAAATAGGAAAAATGCCAAGGGGGGTGAATACTTTCGCAAGCCACTGTATCCAAGGAAGGATGCATTTTCAAAGTATTCCAACATAGCATAAAACTATTTAAACAGGCCTTAGATATCGATCACTACAGTCCATTTGCGTTACTCAACTTTCTTTCCTCTGAGAGGTGTGATGTAAGTCAGTCCAGATGCTGTGTTGCGTGCATGCCTCATGCTCTGGTCCAGATCAGAATGGAATATCTCCCTGCAGACCACTGGTTGAGAATAGCGTGCATGCAGACCTGTGAGGCTCTCTCTGTAAAACAAATCTATCTGCCATTAAAACAGCATACATCTGTGTGTCTTCTCCCCCTTTCCACTGTTACAATGTAACAACAAAACACAACAACATGGCCTATAAACCAAAGGCTGCCAGTATGTATTGCTGTATAAAAAGGATGAAACTAAGAATAGCCTGCAAACAAAGGGTCTGACTTGCGTGCTCATGGACCAGGAAGTGACAGGCTGTTTTCCCTGTCAGTGTGTGTACACACACACACACATGGATGCTGTCCATATGTGTTGAGAGCTGAATAGGAGGAAGATAACAGCCGAGTGGCTTTCCTGGACAGGGCCAGCCAGTCTGCCATTGAAGCTTATTTTAAACCTGTTGAGGGGAGGTCTGTGACTGTGTGAGTGCTGCAGCTCCGGTCTGGGCCTGTGTGAGGTCACGTCCTGAGTCACAGAGTGCAGCATTTGGGAAAGAAGCCCTGGAATGTGGAGGAGGAAGTGATTCAAAGTGGGGAACACGGGATCCTGCTGGGCAGCGTGGGGCTGCCTGACTCAGACAGGTTCATTCCCCCAACACACAAATTTTTTTGCTCTCACACACACACACACGGAAGGGGACAATGGGACAGTCGCCTTTAGACCTGGCTTCGTGCCGAAGCATTCCCAGACCCTAGTCCTGCATTCAGCTGTGTCTGCATTAGACATAGGCTAGTGCTCCATGTCAGCAGCATTTCAAACAATAGGTTCTTGTTATGGGTTTATTACTATTTTGAATAAACAAATACAACCCATTGAGTACCATGTGGTTGCATTGTACAATATGTTTGAAATACAATACATCAATTGTAAAACAACATGTTTTTAATGGCTGAAATTGCTGCTCCTTTTTACATGCTGCTCATGAACACACGTTCAAGTTTCAGAACAAAGTTACTTGGACTTTTATCAAATTATCAGGCTGGGTTTCAGGCTAGATAAAGCTCAACCCTTCAAAGTGTTAGGGCTGTATTGCGGAAGTACCACGGAAGATCAGCATTACAATTTAAATGTAATTTCCGATTGAGCCGACATATGCAGCGTTTCCCGTGAATGCATTCTCCGCGAACGCGGGAACATTGCCTTTAAATTTAAATCAAACTATATGAGGGGATTTCCACATAACACAATAATTTGGATAGCCATGTTAGCTTCGCCTTCATGTGAGTGCAAGCTAGCAAGCGGACTAGGTAGTGCTAGGTATCAACAGCCAATCCAGTAGGGGCTGGAAGCTATAATGAGCTTCGATTGCATTGCGATCTCGTGGAGTATTTGCATAAAGTTCTGCTTTCCTGAACTTTGGTCCCGCCCTGTTCACGTTCCCTCGCCATGCTCGCATCGCCCAACGGTCCCTCCACCCATTTCACTTCCCTCCATTGAAAATGAAAGGGGCTCCGTTGTTTCATCGCCCCCATCGTGTTATGTGGAAATGCAATGTAATGCAGATCTTTTGCGATACTTCGGCGATACGGATTTAATCGAGCCCTTAACCTGTCAGTCAGACAGAGGGAAAAGAAGACGGATCACCTGTTTAGTGTGAATGGTGGTGGCTCTCAGACAGACACATCGCCAGGCGGCTGTGCTATCATCTCATCTCAGCAGCTCTCCCACTCTCCCCAGTATGCCAGGTACCTGTGGTATGTAGGCTAACTGGATCTGCAAAGGAAACTTGAAAATGGAGGTTCGATGGAAGGTGTTTCTTTATTGTTAAACAGTAATGCACATGGTGCTGCATTAAAGCCTTCACCAGGGTGCTCAGTTCAGTTGGCTCGTCATGAGACTTTGTTAAATGATGTGATAGTGAGTGTACTGCTTCGAACCCATGTAGATCCAAATACATTACACCACAACAGAACAGAAAGAGAGTGAGAAAGGGGGAGATATACAGTGCATTCAGAAAATATTCAGACCCCTTGACTTTTTCCCCATTTTGTTACGTTACAGCCTTATTCTACAATGGATTAAATAGTTTTTTCCCCCTCATCAATCTACAAACAATACCCCATAATGACAAAGCAAAAACAGGTTTTTAGAAATTTTAGAATTAAAAAAAATATATTCAGACCCTTTACTCAGTATTTTGTTGAAGCACCTTTGGCAACGATTACAGCCTCGAGGGTATGACGCTACAAGCTTGGCACACCTGTATTTGGGGAGTTTTTCCAATTCTTCTCTGCAGATCCTCTCAAGCTCTGTCAGGTTGGATGGGGAGCGTCGCTGCACAGCTATTTCCAGGTCTCTCCAGAGATGTTTGATCGGGTTCAAGTCCAGGCTCTGGCTGGGCCATTCAAGGACTTTCAGAGACTTGTCCACTCCTGTGTTGTCTTGGCTGTGTGCTTAGGGTCATTGTCCTGTTTGATGGTGAACCTTTGCCCCAGTCTGAGGTCCTGAGCGCTCTGGAGCAGGTTTTCATCAAGGATCTCTCTGTACTTTGCTCCGTTCATCTTTCCCTCGATCCTGACTAGTCTCCCAGTCCCTGCTGCTGAACAACATCCCCACAACATGATGCTGCCACCACCATGCTTCTCCGTAGGGATGGTGCCAGGCTTCCTCCAGACGTGACGCTTGGCATTCAGGCCAAAGTGTTCAATCTTGGTTTCATCAGACCAGAGAATCTTGTTTTAGGTGCCTTTTGGCAAACTCCAAACGGGCTATCATGTGCCTTTTACTGAGGAATGGCTTCCGTCTGGCCACTCTTCCATAAAGGCCTGATTGGTGGAGTGCTGCAGAGATGGTTGTCCTTCTGGAAGGTTCTCCCATCTCCACAGAGGAACACTGGAGCTCTGTCAGAGTGACCATCGGGTTCTTGGTCACCTCCCTGACCAAGGCCCTTCTCCCCCGATTGCTCAGTTTGGCCAGGCGGTTCAAAACTTCTTCCATTTAAGAATGATGTAGGCCATTGTGTTCTTGGGGACCTTCAATGCTGTATAAATGTTTTGGTACCCTTCCCTAGATCTGTGCCTCGACACAATCCTGTCTCGGAGCTCTACAGACAATTCCTTCGACCTCATGGCTTGGTTTTTGCTCTGAGATGCACTGTCAACTGTGGGACCTTATGTAGACAGGTGTGTGCCTTTCCAAGTCATGTCCAATCAAATGAATTTACCACAGGTGGACTCCAATCAAGTTGTAGAAACATCTCAAGGATGACCAATAGAATGTCACGACTGTCTGTGAGGTGCGGTAAACGAAGTCAGGCACAGGACACAGAACTCTCGGATACGTACTTTTAATACGAAAAGGATCCAAAAGGACGTAGAAAATAACTCCACGCAGGGAGGAAATAACCCGCTCACAAAATAGACAACCGTGAAGGGGAAAACAATCACACACAAAGTACAGATGAGAGACAGGGGTAATTATAAGGGAAACAATTAACATAATGACGAACAGGTGTAAACAATACAGACAAAACTAAACAAACACCGATAACATCGAACGGCAGTAGCTAGTACTCCGGGGACGACGAACGCCGAAGCCTGCCCGAGCAAGGAGGAGGAGCAGCCTCGGCAGAATCCGTGACATAAAAACAGGATGCACTTGAGCTCAATTTCGAGTCCCATAGCGAAGGGTCTGAATACTTATAAGGTATTTCTGTTTTTTTATATTTAATAAATGTGCAAAAAAATCGAAATACTTGTTTTCGCTTTGTCATTATGGGGTATTGTGTGTAGATTGATGAGGGGGAAAAAATAATTTAATCAATTTTAGAATAAAGCTGTACCGTTACAAAATGTGGAAAAAGTCTAGGGGTCTGAATATTTTCCGAATGCATTGTATACACAGAAATAATGACAGAGAGAGAGAAAGCGAGAGAGAGAGAGAGCGAGAGAGAAAGACATTAATCCAATTTAAGTAATGTGTCTCTCAGACGGAGTGATGGAGGAGTGTGTTGACGCTCAGATCAACAGATAAGGCTGATGTTCCATTTACTAGGAATTAAAGACTGAGGCCTTGATACGTTAGGGGAGAGCGCTTTACAGAAACTGTAATATAATGAAAAAAGGAGGGATACAAAGGTCAATAAAAGACATTCAGTAAAAACTCCATCCAGTTTCCATTCCACTGTATGTGCCATGTAATTGTGGAATTATATGAGCAAGGAGGAGTCTGTAAGAATGCACAGGCACAAGTCCTCACTTGCTGGGCTCTTTAAAAAATATGTTTATCTTAGGTGTAAATGAATCGCACCATGTTGCATTAAACCTCTTTGTGGCCATTTTGGGATTCCGCCGTAAAGAGAGGAGGAGGAGGGAGGCAGTTTGATGGAATCCAGATCGTCTGTCCACAGCTGTAAAACCCATGGTTTCCTACAACAGCAGCAATGTAAATGGGGTTTGCAATGACAAATTACTTATTTCTAACTCCGCTGCTTTAAAGAGTGCCCTGGTCTTCCTGGCCAGGTTTTTCTCTCCATATCCCAGCCATCCCCTATGACTCATATAATGATGTATTAAATGAAATTCAGTGTATTTATGGATTTGCCCTTATCTTTATGTCTCCAGTTATTGGGTTTAGAAACAAATGTCGCAAATTGTTTTGGGTTCCATTCAAAATACATCACCATTTTGAACAGTCTTATCTGAAGGTAAAGCCCCCCGGGAGTAAGTGTCTTTGTTTTCTTAGCCTGTGGCCCTTCCCTTGGCATTGACCCTCCGCTCTGTGTGGGTGGCTTTGACTTGGGTCACAGTTAGCAGAGTGCAGCAGCTGAACTAGGATCAGCCATAGTGAAATAGTGCATTTAATAGTATACCCTTTATTATAGTTCTGTTCACGTTCTAGCTGCTCTTGTGCAACCGCCATGACTCCTAATAGTAGCTGGGATCTGGCTTACTGTGCCAGACCAGACTGTGAAAGACAGACAGGTCAATTGAGTAGGAGAGAGATGTGGCCACACCAGTTTACCAAATACAGCTAGTCACTGTGACTCACTCACTGGATCTCTGGCTACAATCAGGTCACAGTGTAGCTTGATTAAAATATGTTTTAAGACTGTGACATGTTGTTATAAGGCCTTTATGTCCTTATCTTTGTGGAATAACTTCCTGGCACGCAACCACTGACATGACATCTGAACTACTCAGGTCACGGCAATGGTTAAATCAGACAACTGGTCCAGCCTGAAAGCTAATCTGAGAATGTTGTAGTGATGTTGATGGTTATAACATATGGAAGGAGAGGGGGACTGAAACTGCACCGTTAGTATCATTTTGAGTGATATTCGGGCGTTGCTAATCTATACACACAAGGGGAACTATAGAACACATCAAATGTGTGAAATCAGGATGTGGGTTCCCATGCTGAGGCTAGAGATGAGAGGGAAAAGGACTAACGGTGATGACACAAATGCCTCAGAGACTGACACCACCTTGTTCTCTTGATCTAGTAACTACAGAATGCAAAAGAAATATCAAATGAATTATCACATTATTACTAAGCCTGGTAAGAGACAACAGTTTGAGATCTATCTAGACAGTGATAAGATTGTATGATATCCGTCTTTCAATTGAACTTTGTTGTTAGCTATAGAAAGGAAAATGTCCCTCTATAAACGTGAACAACATGTTTATGGGAAACTAGAAACATCTGTTCCCGAGCCTAAAAAACATTTTCAGAGGCTGTTGTGGATTTTGTTGTATTAAGAATAACGAAAATGTCTGAGATAAAATCTGTCTGAGAGAGATTTGAGGCCAGTTTAGACAGATAGATGAAAGTACTGAAGCCTGACTGGACACTGTTCATGTGTCTGGCTTTTCTGGTCATAATAGGATAGAGTTTTAGCTTAGTAGAACTGCAGTACTGCTGAAGGAGAGATTGGCGGCGCTGTCATCCACTCACTCCATCACACCTCTCTCCCTTTCTCAGATCTCCTGTAACAAAGCAACGAAACAACACAAAACATTCACATAAAACAATTTAGTTAGTTGAGTCATTTACAATTCTTTATGGATTGATATGAATGAGTCCTGAATTCTCACAACTGTACAAGGCTCTTTGTTGGAATACACAAAATGCACTCAATGACAAACTGAATGTTTGAGGTTTTGCGGCAAAACTGAGGACAACCACTTGAAACAGGGAGCATTCCTAAAATGAGCTCTATAGTTTCAGTGAGAGGTTGATCGCAGGTTGTGACCTCATCCTGTCCTGATTTTACACTGAACAACACTTTATAAATGCTGCATAAACTACACATGACCTGTTGCGTCAGCTGGTTACAATGTGTGATGTGGTTAAAAACAGCACATGCACCTGGGACTCTGAAGACTTAAGTTAATACTAGAGCTGGGACGATAAACGGAAAATGATCGACACCGACCATACCGATCACTTGTCACAGGCATTTTGCTAATATCGTTCATTACGATAAGTAGCCTATCCTAGAGAAATGTGAAATGAAAATAGAAGTTTGAAATGAAATAAGTTTGCTAATATGGGTGATTGTTAATGGGACAACTGACGGCTACAACCATCAAACTAGTAGTAGTAGTTTAAAGGATTATACTAATACAAATTGTGCATATAAACGTATCGTTAAATTATTATTATTTATTTATTTATTTATTGTCACATACACCGGATTTGTCGTTATCGCATCAATTCAGGCAATTTATCGCGATATGGATTTTTGTCCATATCGGCCCAGCTCTAGTTAATACTCTTAAAAAACTACTCAGAAAGTATATTACAAGAGAAAGAGAGACTTTTAAGCAAGAGCTCTTAATTGCAACACAGCATTAATGCCCACACATAGGCTAACCAGACACCCGCTAGGCCTTGGCTAATGGTATGTTTACCTACAAGTGTTCTCATATTAAGATTCCATCATACTTCTTCTGTCAATGGCCTGTGAAACCTGACAATGGTCCTTTCTGCTTGTTCAGCCATTAACAATCAATCCCTCCTCAGCTGTCCAATAGACTCAGGGGGGAATTTCATTTAGGACCAAATCAATCACTGCAGAGCAAACTGGCACTAAGCCCTGTGCTAAAGAGGAAGTTAATGCAGCTTTAGCCCAATCAATGCAAAGTCTGTTGGATAAGGGTGTTTATGCCCTACTGCCTGTTGTTAGTGTAATAACAAATATGACTGTTTCTGAAGAAGACACATCTACTTAGTGGACAGGCTCAGGAGATAAAGCAACAATTAGATGATGGTCATATTGGTTTCCGGACACCGAAATACTCACACATACACTACCAGTCAAAAGTATGGACACACCTACTCATTCAAAGGTTTTTCTTTATTTTTACATTGTAGAATAATAGTGAAGACATCGAAACTATGAAATAACACATATGGAATCATGTAGTAACCAAAAAAGTGTTAAACAAATCAAAATATATTTTATATTTGAGAATCTTCAAATAGCCAACCTTTGCCTTGATGGCAGCTTTGCACACTCTTGGCATTCTCTCAACCAGCTTCATGAGGTAGTCACCTGGAATGCATTTCAATTAACAAGTGTGCCTTCTTAAAAGTTAATTTGTGGAATTTATTTCCTTCTTAATGCGTTTGAGCCAATCAGTTGTGTTGTGACAAGGTAGGTGGGTACACAGAAGATTAACCTATTTGGTAAAAGACCAAGTCCATATTATGGCAAGAACAGCTCAAATAAGCAAAGAGAAATGACAGTCCATCATTACTTTAAGACATGAAGATCAGTCAATACGGAAAATGTCAAGAACTTTTCACGTTTTCAAGTGCAGTCGCAAAAACCATCAAGCGCTATGATGACACTGGCTTTCATGAGGACCGCCACAGGAATGGAAGACCCAGAGTTACCTCTGCTGCAGAGGATAAGTTCATTAGAGTTACCAGCCTCAGAAATTGCAGCCCAAATAAATGCTTCACATAGTTCAAGTAACAGACACATCTCAACATCAACTGTTCAGAGGGGACTGTGTGAATCAGGCCTTCATGGTCGAATTGCTGCAAAGAAACCACTACTAAAGGACACCAATAAGAAGAAGAGACCTGCTTGGGCCAAAAAACATGAGCAATGGACATTAGACCGGTGGAAATTAGTCCTTTGGTCTGGAGTCTAAACTGGAGATTTTTGGTTCCAACCACTGTGTCTTTGTGAGACGCGGTGTGGGTGAATGGATGATCTCCGCATGTGTAGTTCCCACTGTAAAGCATGGAGGAGGAGGTGTTATGGTGTGGGGGTGCTTTGCTGGTGACACTGTCTGTGATTTATTTAAAATTCAAGGCACACTTAACCAGCATGGCTACCACAGCATTCTGCAGCGATACGCCATCCCATCTGGTTTGGGCTTAGTGGGACTATCATTTGATTTTCTACAGGACAATGACCCAACACACCTCCAGGCTGTGTAAGGACTATTTTACCGAGAAGGAGAGTGATGGAGTGCTGCATCAGATGACCTGGCATCCACAATCCCCCGACCTCAACCCAATTGAGATGGTTTGGCATGAGTCGGACAGCAGAGTGAAGGAAAAGCAGCCAACAAGTGCTCAGCATATGTGGGGACTATTGGAAAAGCATTCCAGGTGAAGCTGGTTGAGAGAATGCAAGAGTGTGCAAAGCTGTTATCAAGGCAAAGGGTGGCTATTTGAAGAATCTCAAATATAAAATATATTTTGATTTGTTTAACAATTTTTTGGTTACTACATGATTCCATATGTGTTATTTCATAGTTTTGATGTCTTCGCTATTATTCGACAATGTAGAAAATAGTAAAAAATCAAGAAAAACCCTTGAATGAGTAGGTTTGTCCCAACTCTTTACTGGTATTGTATGTGCGTGTGCATAAGTGCACACAATCACACACACATACACTGTCAGCCCCTGAGAGTACTACAGAGCGACATAAAACAGGCAGAGGCCACACGCACAACACACACACAAGCTGAGTCCCTCCTACATACTTCCAACCATTTCCAAGAACAGGTGGTTTATATCAGTGACATTCCTCTGAATTGTGTCCAGTTAAAACTGAGAGAAAATTAAGTTGGTCAAAAGCCTCAAATTGAATACATTTGTTAAACATTCACTACAATTCTCAATGCTTTTGATTACAGTATGATTGTAATCTTTTAAAAAGTCCCTTCACAATTATGCACTCAGGATTCAAAGAAGGAAGTTACTATTATGGAACATGCTAAATTGTTCTGTTCAAACACTTCTTTACCTTCTTCAAGGAATACAGTGATATTTACCTTCCTGTTTAAACCCACTACAACCTAACAACCACTCATAAAAGAGATGACATTATAATGGGTCTAAGATGAGTGAACTTGAGTCATATAAAAGTCTGTTGGCATTCCAAAGTGCATGGCTTTGATATGAGCCAATTAGGAGCAGATAGGTAAACCGCTATCGGATTACGTGGATTCAACCTGCGCCCCACAGTGACAGGTACGCTGCACCCCACCGAAGCTCTGTGTTTGTTACGGTCTGACGCCTCGTCGCCTAGCAACCCTCATTCTTGCAGGGAAGCCCTTGCGTGTGAATGAGTGAGCTCAGCGCGTGACGTCAGCAGACAGTATTTCCCCACATGGAGGGGGTAGTAGGGCAATGGTGAGCGGAAAGGGGAGGGAGGAAGTTAAAGACACCAACGTCTATTGTATTGCCCCCACGCTGACTGTGTGACTAACTGACAGAGAATCACTGGTTGGGATCAGACTCCCACACACACAGGCATACCTGACAGGGAGGGGACGGGGACGGGGACGGGGACGTGGGTGGGGGTGGGGGGGGAGACGACACCTGCTCTACTGAGAAAGGAGGGGGGGGGCTCAAATGTACCTGAGTGAAATAGCTTCTCTCTTATTGTTTCTTTGATTACAGTGTAGTGTAGATATGTATCCAGAGTATAACAAATCTCCCTAGTAAATTATGAGTATTTTTAGGCCCCCTGGTTTATGACTTCATCATGTTTGTACATGAGAGAGCAAAAGTTTACAATGATAGATATAATCCATCAGGAGAGATTTGTAGTATTCTCTAAGCATTCAGTTGGACTCAACAGAGTACTGTCAACTCAGGTATTTCTCTGAACTTTATCCAATGTAAAGCAAATACAAAGTCGGCTTGTATCCTTTGAAATGGATACAGTGTATAGTTCCGGATTTCCCTAGTGCTGTGTCTGTAATGTGATGGCCTCGGGCAGACAGACAATGCTCTGGCATGTCGGCGGCTTGTGTTTTGTGCTGCGGTCGCACTATTTTAGAAAATCTGACGCTAGAGTAATACGTCTCTCGCAGGTACACTGACGCTCAGGTGATTGCTCAACGCAAAAGGTACACACACCGGTTTTGCACGCTGCCATGGTAACGGGGAATAATAAAGAATGAGTCATCCACTCAGAGTTCTAGAAGTTCTCACTTGGGCCTGATCAAGGGTGTGCTGCACACACACACACACACACACACACACACACACACACACACACACACACACACAGTAGGTTTGGCCAAGATCCACCTTGAGTGGCGTCCAAGTTCTAGTGGTGCCATAACTTCAGATGGCACGACTTCCTGCTTGAAGTTGACATGCGAGCTATGTGCCTCTCCATATATGAGTCATTATGTCAAACATTCTCACAGTTTCACACAGTGTCTAAAAGTGAGTAAAGGTTCTGTATGTAGAGTATTTGTGACAAAGAGCACTGAAGCATTTAACAAATCAAAGTCATACTTTAGAATAGAATAAAGAATAACAGTAAAAGGACATACTGTACTATCTGTGTCATTGTTTGTTAGTGGCACTCATAAGGAATCTTTATAAAAGGCATGCACAGGATGATCAATCATTTCTATTGGGAGCCAAAACAAGTACCACAATGTGACAGTTGCCCATTACAATGAATAATTTATTGTGAAATAAACCGCACGCTTATGTGACTAATTCAGACTCCTATAATTAATTTAGCTATGAAATGGAATCTCAATACAAACATAAACAGTTGCTGCATTAGCAATTACATGTCAACAACCACTGATTGTGTCTGAAGGTAGAGCACATTTGTAGTGACTCAAGTATTTACCTTTACCCCAGCAAAAAGACCAGAGTTTGACTTTGACAGAACACGCACACACAGACATTGTTTTATAGTTGTATTGTTTGTATAATTATTTTAGTTGTATTGTTTGTATATCATTGTATTTTACATTTCTGTGACTGTCCTTGTCTATCAGTGTATCAGTGTTTTGTTACTTGTCATTTTCTGTGTTCTTGTGGATCCCAGGAAGCTCATGAGGATCCACATTATGTTTTTTTACGTTAGTGCTTGGAAAGATCATGCGAGCCAGCAGCAGCCCCCTAAAAAATCATGTCTATTTTCGTTAGGCTTAGGGGTTTTGGAGAGGCAAGGCATGTGTTTGAGATTAGAGTCCCACTTTGACAGGGGGCTTTGCCCTCTCATTGTCTCCCCCCAGACACACTCAGGTCTGGAGCTGTCCTGACAGCGTTCAAAGGGGCTTCAGTCAATAGTTACCTTGAATTTCCTGTTTAATTAACCTTTTCTTCCAGAGAGAAGTCTAATGCAGCTTGATCTGGTATTGGTAATGTCAGCTATGGCTCTGAGGGGAATTGTATCTAGACTTGAGGTAAAACGTTGAGACACGGCAACTAAGCATAAATGTCACCCTTAAACACAGCCATTTGCTTAAATACCCATAATCAGGGATTTTGTGCTGACACACTCAAATACAGTATATGCAAATCTAAGACTAAAAGTGCCTTTGGCTACTCGCAATACTGTTGAGTTGTTCAGGTGTTCCCCCGTATCACTCAATTCAGGTGCTCACGCTATATGTACACTACACTACCCATCAACATCTGTGTGTCCTTCCTAAGCAGTCCTCCCTTCCCTCCATCTGCTTCTCTAGAGTTCCCTCTGAGGCTGCAGGCTAACCACCGGTGTGACATGTGCACTGCCTGCCTCCATAATTTGGTCCCCTCTCCACCGAGACTACTCTCCATAACAGCCATGAAGTGGTTTAGTGCCGTAACTGCTTTAAGGGATGTAAAAAATAAACCCCATAGACACGTGTGCTTCTCATTTGACTCGGTGAGGGGGAATAGAAGAGGGGCACTCACTCATTGTGACCTATTTACTTTGAGTTGTTATGATTAGGCACAAACCAGCATGCAATTTACAGATTATTTCCTTCAAATAAGAGGGTAGTCTTGTGCGAGAGACGAAAGTTCATAAGCACAAAGAGGAGGAAAAAATGGGTTTTGGTCAAATAGGGGGAGTAAAAATAGATCCCACATAATGACATGTACAAATAGCACACACAAAAAGATTGTTCTTCATGAAGAAAGCCAAGAAGAAGATGAGATGAGGGGGGTCTCCAGATGTTGAACATAGTGACATCTCTACGCTGCTCTTCTGCTTGTGTCTCTAAACTGACAAAAAGCACAAAGTCGTAATTTGATGTTTAGCCAGAAGAAAATGTGCAAAGTAATCTATTCATGCTTTATTCATTACAGAACAGTTCTATTCAATGAATGGTAAAATACACTGAACAAAAATATAAACACAACATGCAACAATTTAAAAGATTTTAATGAGTTACAGTTCATATAAGGAAATCAGTCAATTGAAATAAATAAATTAGGCCCTAATCTATGGATTTCACATAACTGTGAATACAGATATGCATCTGTTGATCACAGATACCTTAAAAAGAAAGGTAGATGCGTGGATCAGAAAACCAGTCAGTATCTGGTGTGACCACCATTTGCATCATGCAGCGTGACACATCTCCTCGCATAGAGTTGATCAGGCTGTTGATTGTGGCCTGTGGAATGTTGTCCCACTCCTCTTCAATGGCTGTGCGAAGTTGCTAGATATTGGCGGGAACTGGAACACGCTGTCATACACTTCAATCCAGAGCATCCCAAACATGCTCAATGGGTGACATGTCTGGTGAGTATGCAGGCCATGGAACAACTGGGACATTTTCAGCTTCCAGGAATTGTGTACAGATCCTTGCATCATCATGCTGAAACTTGAGGTGATGGCGGCGGATGAATGGCATGACAATGGGCCTCAGGATCTCTGTGCATTCAAATTGCCATCGATAAAATTAAAATGTGTTTGTTGTCCGTAGCTTATGCCTGCCCATACCATAACCCCACCGCCACCATGGGGCACTCTGTTCACAACGTTGACATCAGCAAACCGCTCGCCCACACGATGCCATACAGGGTGTCGACACGGGATTCATCAGTGAAGGGCACACTTCTCTAGCGTGCCAGTGGCCATTGAAGGTGAGAATTCAGGTCAAGACACTGGTGAGGACGACGAGCATGCAGATGCACTTCCTTGAGACAGTTTCTGTGCAGAAATTATTCGGTTGTGCAAACCCACAGTTTCATCAGCTGCCGCAGGTGAAGAAGCTGGATGTGGAGGTCCTTGGCTGGCGTGGTTACACGTGGTCTGCGGTTGTGAGGCCAGTTGGACATACTGACAAATTCTCTAAAACAACGTTGGAGGCGGCTTATGGTAGAGAAATTAACATTAAATTCTCTGGCAACAGCTCTGGTGGACATTCCTGCAGTCAGCATGCCAGTTGTATGCTCCCTCAAAACTTGAGATATCTGTGGCATTGTGTTGTGTGACAAAACTGCACATTTTAGAGTGACTTTTTATTGTCCCCAGCACAAGGTGCACCTGTGTAATTATCATGCTGTTGGATGGATTATCTTGGCAAAGGACAAATGCTCACTAACAGGGATGTAAACAAATTTGTGCTCAAAATTTGAGCTAAATAAGCTTTTTGTGCATATGGAAAATGTATTTGAACTTTTATTTCAGCTCATGAAACATGGGACCATGGGACCAACACTTTACATGTGTTTATATTTTTGCTCAGTGTAGTTCAAGACAATTGCATCTCATAATTTTTTTGTCTTAGTCATTCTAATGTGCAATGTAGTCTATTTGTCTATACAATGAAAGGTTGAACAGTCCAGAGTAATTACAAGTCATAAAAACTGCGACAGAGGAAAACATGACGGGCCATAGGCCACGTACCCATGAAGGCTTGGCCCTCCCACTCTCATGCAGTACCTCCACGTATAGGTGTGTCAGTGATGCAACACAGATCCTACACACACCTACAGTTAATTATAAAGATAATTATATTGATCAATATTTTCTTATGTTTACCCACCTTTTGTTGGACACCATTCATTCTTATTTAATTGCTGATGTAAAATAATGATCCAAATGGGTGTGTAATGAGTAATACAAGTGGGCTGTTCACATATGGAAGGAAGTTAGCTTTAATGAATGATGATGCAATACATCATCATAACTAAAAATCCCTCTTACATGACTATTGAACTGCAGGTCACCACCTCTCCCATTGGTTGAGCTTGACCATGACACACAGTCAGGCTAAAAAGTCAGTGGTCAGGCCTTCTGACCAAAAGTGACTCTCAGCAGTCACTCTCTCACACTTACTTCCTAGTGGGGTCATCCTGGTGTCATGGAGTCATGGCCTTGTGACCCCAGTGTAGTCAGAGGTAGAGGAAGGCCCATCACTATACCGCTGTTGTAAGTTGGACTAGTTCTATCTGTGAAACAATGCAATTTCCATAAACATTTCTAACTGCTTCTATATAGAGAATCTATATAGAGAATTATTCTTAACGGATATGACTAAGTGCCATGACTTTCACTGAACCGCCAGAGCCCTTAATGGGAAATGACCAGGATGAAAGACCAAGAACGTTCACTGTGGGGATACAGACAGAGGGAGGCTGTTTCAGTAGCCATGTACTGAGCTTTCTCCTATGACACATCTTTTGATACTGTAGAAGTCTCTCTCTCTCTCTCTCTCTCTCACTCTCTGTCTCTCTCTCTGACACACACGCACACACACGCACAGGCAGTGACGCATACACACGCACACAAATAAACACACAGTTGGGGCATCAGCGTGATACCACGTAGACTGCCACACCCCTCTTGGTTGCTCTCATTATCACAAACACATTATACACAGGGTGAACAGGGGGCCAGTGGTGTAAAGTACTTAAGTAAAAATACTTTAAAGTACTACTTAAGTCGTTTTTTGGGGTATCTGTACTTTGCTTTACTATTTATATTTTTGACAACTTTTACTCCACTACATTCCTAAAGAAACAAATGTCCTTTTTACTCCATACATTTTCTCTGACACCCAAAAGTATTTGTTTTTGAATGCTTAGCAGGACAGTAAAATGGTCCAATTCACGCACTTATCAAGAGATTATCCCTGGTCATCCCTACTGCCACTGATCTGGTTTGTAAAGATGTCTGAGTGTTGGAGTGTGCCCCTAAATTTACAAAAACAAGAAAATTATGCCGTCTGGTTTGCCTATGATAAGGAATTTGAAAGTATTTATACTTTTACTTTTGATACTTAAGTATATTTGAGCAATTACATGTACTTTTGATACTTAAGTATATTTAAAACCAAATACTTTTAGACTTTTACTCAAGTAGTATTTTACTTGGTGACTTTCACTTTTACTTGAGTCATTTTCTATTAAGGTATCTTTACTTTTACTCAAGTATGACAATTGGGTACTTTTTCCACCACTGCAGGGGGCCCCTGTATCCTTGACAACCCCTCTAGTGCTAGATGAGAATTTGACAGATAATCAAACAATAGATAACATCCAGGATTAGGGATGGATTTGGTTCAAATGGTCTCGGCCATTTTATATCCTATTTGAGTTGAATGCTGAGCTGCGAAGTGACACAGTGTTGGTTTGTAACCCTTGTTTAATTAATCACTGACTTAACGTGAGTCACTATGCAAAGAGTGGCAGTAAACGCTAAATCAATAACTGCTAGTAAGGACCCTTGCAGGAGGTGTGTGTATGCTTGTGTGAGGGGAGACTAACAAACATCATACAAATAGTCTACTTCACTGAAGAAGCAAGGGGACAAAGAAGATGAGGGTAGAAATACTTGTATTTTGGAATGAATATTGTAGAACGCTCAATTCAGCTCCTGTTCTGACTGTAAACACTTGATCCCACAGTAAAGTTTGCTTTGACAACCAGTCAGTAATACATCATCCAGAAGTACTGTGTTTCCTTGGGTCAACATTACAACGTGGCTCACAAAAGGTGGATTGGTTAATCTATGACTTCCAGCTGCAGGGGAATGAAGGAGCACTATTGTTTAGATCAGGTGGCTGAAAATGCTCCTGACAGCATTTACTTTTTAATTGCCAAGTAGCCTTAACTTATCAATTATTGTTTGTGAAACTTTGTTTTATTAAACAAAATCGTACTTCAAGTACAGCTCAAACAGAGTGAGCGAGCGAGTGAGCGAGAGAGAGACATGATTTTGGACCTCAGATGTATATTTAGATAATAAGTATAGTAGGTACTGTAAGGTTTATAATGTACCCTTGGCAGCAGGTAGACCTGCATTCTGAGACATTCTGTTCTCACTGGGTTTGAATGTCTTGACAGTCAGTTTCCTGTTCCTGCCAACAAGCTGAGGGCACCTCTGGGCTGTGAGAGAGAAATCCTTCCTTGCTTAACCAGCTCTCACATGCACCGCAGTGTGCTAGCTCCCAGGTCCTTATTCAGCTCTGCGCTGGGACTTGTGCCAGGTGAAGTGTTTGGCATGAACACAGAGTTATGCTCTGATCTGGGTTCAGTTCCGGAGTGACAACTGGCCGCAGGGCAGGAGTGACACAGAGGAGGCAGACAATTGAGTTGAATGTGGGAACAGCAACACTAGTTCCATTTACACTGAGTATACAAAACATTAAGAACTGCTCTTTCCATTACATAGACTGACCAGGTGAATCCAGGTGAAAGCTATGATCCCTTATTGATGTCACTTGTTAAATCCACTTAAATCATTGTAGATGAAAGGGAGGAGACAGGTTAAAGAAGGATTTTTAAGCCTTGAGACAATTGAGACATGGATTGTGTATGTGTGCCATTCAGAGGGTGAATGGGCAAGACAGGCCTTTGAACGGGGGTATGGTAGTAGGTGCCAGGACACCGGTTTGTGTCAAGAGCTGCAACGCTGCTGGGTTTTTCACACTCTACGTGTGTATCAAGAATGGTCCACCATCCAAAGGACATCCAGCCAACTTGACACAACTGTGGGAAGCATTGGAGTCAAAATGGGCCAACATCCCTGTGGAATGCTTTCGACGCCTTGTAGAAGTGTTCCTAATGTTTTGTACACTCAGTGTATATTCAGTGTAATGCTCTGCCTCTGTATGACCCCTTTAAGGTTAGTCTTTCTCTCTGCCCCCACCTTCTGTCCATCTACCCCTGTATTCAGTATACTGTGTCTCTAATGCCTTCCACCTGCCTCCTGTCTGACATGATGTGAGTACAACAGATAAATTCATACTGTTGAGGATTAGTGACAGGAGGATCATGCACTCCGGTTGTGATTAACTCTGTCTTCTTTCACAAGGGAACCGTCCTGAAG